>NC_037594.1:20272926-20487668 GCF_003073045.1 Pomacea canaliculata | reverse complement strand
TTCTTATTCTTTTGATTTTCAGTTGTCTTTTTCCCCAGGATGTTCTTGAACATCAGATGTAATTGTTTGGTCGGGAAACCAGTCTCTTTAAGATGCCTCCGCTGAGTAGATTTCACAACTCGTCTCTTCCTACTCGCAAAAAATCCCTGTATTTGTATTTTTACTGTAATTATAAGATATTGTATTTTTCTATATGGTCTGATACATCATTAATTAACACGATATCTTAGCTGATTATAAGTGCTTATATCATAATTATATTAAAAGTTCGTCGATGGATTGTTTAAGGAAAGCATCTCCCTCTGTACCTCAAGCCGAGTGAGATATCCTATGATTGGGATCCACTGGGATCACCACAGGAAGGTAAGGTCGTACACCGCGCATGTCACACCTGATGTACTCTGTCCTCCGCCCGGTACTATGTGTCCGGCAGTACTGCCAGGTGCACACTCGCATTCTTACCAGCCAGACACCTTTAGATCCACAGATTGTGGGATGTCTTCAAAGTTTTTTAACACTTGTACTCCGCGGTAATCCACTTCTTATCTATAGTAAAAACTTTGCGCGGACTCAATCTGACGGCCTCAAGGTAAACACAATTCGTTGGGGCGGGGCGGACCCAGGTCTAAAATCCAGTCGTTTCTGTACTAACTGACATTCAAATTTTTAAATATGCCGCATCTTGTTTCATTTACAATTCAAAACTAAATGTCCTTTTGCTAAATAGTCATAGAAATAAGATGACATAAACTACCACCCTCGTTATTTGAATTTTTAAAATGTTTGATGCGTTAGTGAAATGCTCCTACTACATTTATAACACACTCTTTTTGACTGACATAATGACTTCAGCCGCGACCACCACTTATTGCCCTGCGGACACTAGTGCGGCCCCGAGTCATCCATCACTTGAGAACTCCAGCACAGTAGATTATACCCATCACCACAAATTGCTGCTCCCCTCAGCACCCTTGCTCCGGATCGAACCTTCCCCCCCGCCCCTGCGCAGCTGTGTATCGTGCTCTGGCTCTTGACTTCTTTATACGACATTGTGTTCTCCCCAATTTCTTGTGAATACCTGATATGGAAGACTGCTTGAAACTCGGAACCTGCAGGGTATTTAGTAAAGCCAACCAACTACAACTTTTTTCAAATACAAACATTTAGGCACTAAAGGCAATACGGGTACAAAGCGGCCAGATCATTGCACGTAGTGACTTATATGCTTGAAAAACGTGCATAGCAATCTGGTACTTGCCTTACCTGACACCATTGCGGCGAGACAGCACCTTAGACTTGTCGCAGCTCACTCATTCATTTTCAGCTTCCGGATGTAGAAAGAAATGACTAATTTTAACTCCTAAAATTATATCTTGAATTAGCTGGAGGTTACTTCGCTTATGGAATGACGAGTCTTTTACTTCCGGATTTCAGCGGATCTGGCCGGAGCTGCAAATACATTGTTTCGCATTTCAAATCAACTGAAATCAAGAGACGCTTTATTCTGCTTCAAATAGTCTTCGTATAATGGTAAATTCCGTCTTTGAAATGTTATCGACCATTGCCTTTTGGCTGTGGCATGGGAGTTGCACAGAAGAGAAATGCGAGATTTTGTAGAATTTTTGTTTTTACTTTATTCCTTTTGCATTTAAGCTAATCATACGCCGACTATCGTGCATTTTATTATTTTATATATTTGGTTAATAATTTATTCACATGGAGTTAGAAATACAGTGGACCTCGGTTAGCGAACGCCTCGGGATAGCAATTTATCAGTATACGTGCAAAAGCAATATTTCAGTTTAAGAGAAAGTTTGTCCTCGTCGATTATGCAATATTTACGCGAACGCAACAACTTTTTCAGTGAGTATACTAACAAGCCACGTAATAACTGTGACCGATCCAGCATTGCTTAATCACTCGCGCTCCGAGACACGTTACGATCAAGTCCGTTCTCTACATCTTAATCGTCGTGATCTTCTCACTGTTATTTCAGTGATCTGTGTGCTTCTCTACTTAATACAGATAGCGACTTCCTCTAATAATGCTCCAAAGCAGCACTACAGAAGCAACATTAATCGAGTAGTTGAAGGTAATGATTCAAGGAATCGGCCAACAAATGAGTATTAACAAGGAAATGATTTCATAGCTCTGAGTATGATACCGGGCCTGGTGGCTGCGTCTGTTTCGTATACTGTGATGGCGTATACGAAGAGTTTACAAAAAGCAGTAAGGCAACATAGACACTGACAGGTTTTGTCCTTTAAGCCTCAAGCTTACAAGAAAAAGCTTACCCCCGATTTCTACAATCACGTGTTCATGGAGGAATCACACAGCACGTCAATAGTCCACCCAATCCTTGCCCCACACCTGGGCCCTGCTTCCATGCACGCTGCTCAAAACGGTTCAGGTTTTCTGATATTAAATTGCTTTCGTTAATGTTTTTATGGTTTAACTCCACCCCTTTTACTATTGCATTATAACTGTTCCTCATTAAAACGAAATACACTATATAGCCTGAGCTTTCAATATTTAGCGAGTCAAACAGGGCTGGGAACCAATTAAATCTATTCCTTTATTTCTTATGGAAAAAATTGTTGCGATAAACGAACATTTCGGATAACGAACAGATTTTCCAGAACGGATTAAGTTCGTTAACCGAGGTTCCACTGTATAACGCTTTCCTTCACTCCTTGTTAACTCCTGCAGTTCATACTTTCCTGGTACAGAGTAATGTTGATGGGTAAGGATTATTAATTACAAATCAATATCTTCGGCATGGTGCCTGGCGTGAGGTCAGAAAGGCCAGTAAAGTCGATTGTTTCTGAAAGCATTATCATGTTGACAGCTTTCGTTTTCATCCACGCGTAAAAACATAAAGAGACTGTCTGGGCTGTGTGGAAGCTGGAGTCATAAAACCCTCAAACACTCTTAACAAAGTCCCATTTTGTATTGGAATATTTCGCAGAAAGAAAGTTTTATATCCGTTTAGTATTTTTAATATGGGCATGGAACAGCTAGATGGTCGTTTCTGTCATAAGTCTTCTTAACAAACGTTTGCACCTGAAAAGTAGTTTTTTGAAAATCTGTTATTTTTTAAATCAGATCTTTTGAGTCTTCTCCTATTTTAACCTTTTTCTTCAAACGTTGGAGTTCCTTGTTACTTCACAAAAGGGTCTCCTCAGAAAGATTGGATAACTGCACTGTACATGGGGGCGATGTTTTCACATCAGGACTTCATAGTTTAGGGGTAAAGACTCTTCCACTAAGCAAATTATCGTTAGCTACTGATGAGCTCAAATGAAGTTTGAAATGGACGCTGCACCCACTACCATGTTAGTGGACAGACAACGGAGGGAGCAGGTTGATAGTAAGTGGTCTTCTGAAATTGTGCCAGCCGGCCCTTCCCTTCCATAACGAGGCAGCAAGGTCCTGATTCCAGTTTCGCAGCTGGATCGATAGGCGCCTAGCCTCTGCCAGAGACCGGAAGCGGGTTCGGTCACGTGTTGTGCCACGATGGAGGATGTTGATCTGGGAGACAGTTGCACGACACCTCGCTAGGCACTTGCAGGCTCATAAAACGAGGAAACCGCCAGCTAAAAGGCCTGTGTTTTACGACTTTATGGCATTTTAAGAGGATTTTACCTGACTTGCTGTGTGGCCGTCGCCCTAGCGACAGGCTGTGCACACGGCACCTTTGGGTGCTTTTGAAGACTGCGCGCCATAGCAGCGAGCCGAGAGTTCTTTACTGTGCTCGGGGGCTTTGGGGAAAAGAAGCAACGGACAGACGGAGAAGCGACCCCAGACACGTCACACCGCGAACCAGTACACGTGTACAACCCTCACACACACACTTTGGTTTAACAGCTGACTACGCTCTTGGTTACCAAGTGAACAGGATGATATTGAATACTTACATGAAATCTCTTCGCAGTGGATTCTGATGTAAATTCTATTGCCATTCGAAAGAAAAAAGCCTATAATCTTTTTAATTGGATGTTTGACACAATGATTGACCTCATTTTGCCTCAGCCGTTTTTATTACTAGTAATATTACTGCCGCCTCCGCCACCATTACCGCCGCCCTCAACCATTATCATCGTCATTGACGTGGGCTCTTCATCGCCATCCCTTAAGCAGGATGTGCTGGGAGGGCTTTTTAGAACGACGATAGTTGTACTGAAAAGGACTTCAAATTACACTTCCGGTTCAAAGATCAATGCTCAAGCCGAGAGGGGTCCTCTATAATGTAACTTCAGGACTGGGTTGCGAAGTGATGCCAGCATTCTGCAGTTCGTTTCATCAAAAACTTATTGCCAGCGTCTTAATTTTTTCTGATGATTCCCTTAGGGTGTTTTAACATTGTAATTTCTCTCTCACACGCAAACACGGATCTTTTAGACATACAGTATAGTTTTCTTTAAGAGTTAAAAACACTAGTTTGATCATTTTGATCATGTCAGTGTGATGTATTGTTGGAATTTTTCTTACACTAGACAGAAAATAAATTATTGTCCTCTTTATTTTAACTTGTTCACCCCTGGCATTCATGCACAGTGTTCGGCTTTGTGACACAAGAGTTGGAGACCAGTTTAACACGCACTGTCAGATAACGGGAAATGAACTGCAAAGGGCGTGTACCAATGGAATCGAGTGAATGACATTTACACATTGCGGACTAAGAGAATCGAAACAACAACGAAAGAAGTCTGCTGACTGCTGGCGCGTTTAGGCTGCCGTAAAGCTCGTTTCCCGGAGATAATCGCGACCTCCCGTCCCTGCCGACCCCATGACGTCACTGTAGGCTTTGACTTGTTGGCACGAGGACAAAGCAATGATAATCTGTCTTGATAATGCTAAAGGGATTAGGATAAGTTTGTGTGTGTGGGTGGAGAGGGATCGAGATACGACCGCAGAAAAGCCCATAGTTTGTTTCTTTGAAATTTAAAACAAATGTGGATTTATTTTGCTTGCCTCGACACCGTATGCACTTTCGATAATACTTGATGAGTGTGTTGTTCGATGCACAAGTGGAGCTTTTATTCTGTAGTTCTTCCAGATTTTGATTTCAATAAAAACAATGCTGGGTGGGTGAGGGTGTGAAATCCGCGGTGTTGTACGGAAGCTAATCGTGTTTAGCGCCTTCTCCAACTTGTGATTACCGGTCTCAGAAGACTAAACGCCTGGCATGACACTGGCCGAAGCCAGATAGTTCTGTCTCATTCTGTTCCGGACTGAACATCGTTCAGAAGCCTGCTTTTTTTTTCATTGTGTGCGCTTATGTGCTTCAGAAATGGCGCGGATTGCATCGACAAGCGGGCGAAGGACAAGAGCCAGTATTTCGGAACGAGGGGAAGAGGGGAAGCAGTACTTTTTCAGAGTTCGATAAAACATGGACCTTCCGTCTGACCCCAGTGAGCCCATGGACGCCATGTTTTCTAAGGGAGGCGTAGTGAACACCATGTCCAGCGACTGATTTGGGGGCGGCGTGACGTCAGCTGGTTCCCGCGCGTGTTTAGCTCCGTTTTCGGACATAAAAGCTCTTTTATGTGTGAAATTTTACGAGGTCCTTTATCGCCGGCCGATCATTTGCTCAACCCAGCCGAGGACCCCTTTCTGTTACAGTGGTTCCTCGGCACTCGTTCTGGAAAGGTTGAGTACCGATCACTGCGATGCCGAATACTTTTACTGACATAAAAATGATCTGAATGTATTGAAATGGTTTGGGTACCCACCATTAGCTAGTACTATGTATGATTTATAGTACTTTATAGTATGGCGTATATAAAATGATGCGTTTCCCCTCCCACACACAACTAATGATAGCTTCTTCATCTCGTCCATTATTTTAAACCTTTGTTTTCCCTTCTCCTCATGTTGCTACATGACAGTATTCAGTATTTACATTTTAGTATTGTCGATATCGTCTTCTTAACCACTATAGTCAATGGCTAATCCAAACACTCATATGCCGCTCTTAGCCATACTTTGGCATAGAGCTTTTTTTTTCCTTAAATTCAATTTTCTGTTTTCCTCTTTCCCTGTGAGCATTAAAACAAATTACTCTGTGCCATGATGGATTAACTCTTTGTTTTTTTTACTCCAAAGCATCACAGGTAAGCTTGGCGTCTCTTGAGTCATCCTTGCCCAAAACCAGCCACTTCTAGGAAGTTGGCTGGTATTACCGCACCTTGTCAACACTATTGCTGATACTACCACTACCACTGTTTGTCATCTCCTTCTCCTTGTCGTCTGCTTCATCTCTTTACTTTTTATTATTGGTGTTGTTGCTGCCTGAATGACGCTGATAACGAGTCCTCAATCTGATCGGGTTTCGATGGAGATGATGAGTAACGTCTCAGTCTGAAGGATGTTGGATGCTCCATTTACCGCTTGGCTCCTTGTACTTTGGATTTTACTGCTCTCAGCTTCTGGCCCTTTTACTTCCGGTACACGGGCAACCAATTCCACGTTTGTATGGCGCACCAACGTATTAAATGTTCTTCTAGGCACTCATGCCACAGTTTAGGGAAACGGTCAAACAGAATTTGCAGCCAACCGAAACTCGTCGCCATACCTTTCGGCCGCGACTGGTCGATCGTATTAGCCGTTCGCACAATCCGCAGAGCTGCTTAGGAAGTAGGTCGATTCTCTGTTTGTACGTGCCTGCAGTACGTCTGCGGTATTGAATGGCCACTTCCACCACCACCACCGCCACAGCTCAATAGCCAGGCCTTCCACGGCGGTGGATATTGTCGTCTGCGAGGGAAGCAGCCTTGTACGAGGTGACGTAGCGCCGTTTGATGGAGCTGACAGGGCTGATCGCCCGTGCCAAGGACGTGGATGGGGCTGGAGTCTCCCTGCCGTGGGTATTGACCAGCGTTAAAACGAACCTTCTCGAGAAGATTGAGAGCCGGGCAGGAGCCGTATTTTCGGATCACCAATCCTACGATCCGAGGTAGCCTTGCGATCCTGACCTTCTTGAAGTGCGATCCCGTATCCCACAGACTCCTGAACTTCGCTGTGGACAGGTACCCTTATTCACAATACGACTTACCCAAACTAGACGTCCTTCGATCACAAGTGGACGATAAGGCTGATAAATGCAAACTCCACTGTCATCCTTCGATCCCTATCTGACCTCATAACCCTTTGAAAAAGTAGGGAAAGAACACCATGGCAGGAAGACCGATTGACTCGTATTCATCAAAATGGTTCAGACACTACTGAGATTGTGGAGCATGACGACGTTTGCAAGTAAAGTGAGACGAGGAAACAGGATGCAGTTCGAGTTGCAACAAAAAGACCTCAGTCTTAAAGAAACCCTTGCTCACCAGCTTCGGGCAGTAAATCTGTGTTCCTCTACTGAAGATGTTACAGTTTCCAACGAGTGCCCGTTCATCTCATGTCTTCGTTGTGCGAGAACAGTGGGACTGTCATTGGATGGATGTAAATTGACGGACCACGTTCTTCAAAGCATCACTCAAAGGGTCTTTGCCAGACAGCTCTGACCTGTCAAAGTCCTGCTTTGAAGTTTACCGCTTGCTTTCCCCAGTAATGATTGGATAGTATATTCTGTAGTCTCATTTGAGAGTTTTACATTTTAATTACCATTTTGCTATGTTCTCATTTCAAACTAGACTGGCTAAGCTCCACCCTGGTGGCCTAACAGGTCTGACCTAAGGTGATTTCGCAGTCAAGGGTAAAGACATCACGCGATGTCGTGTGACATCACATCTCGTGTTTCTACCCGATACATCAAGTAATTCCCTTGAACTTCTTTCTCCTTTTTCTCATTCCAACAGGGTTGTAGAAACGCGAACTAAAGCTAGCTGCATTACAAGTTTGCTGATCTAGTTAACAGTATTCTTACTCCAGATAGCAGGAGCACACTGTGTTCTCTCTTTAATGACTAGTTCTGCATAAAGGTGGAATTATTAACTATGTTGTGATTTTATAACAGAATTTTTTTTTTCATGCAATACGCATGTCAGACCTCGTCAGGTGCTTGGGTACAGCATTCACGTGTTATGTCTTGCCAGTGTCTATACAGATGACGATGAGGCAGCGAGCTAACAGTGCTATAGTCCACTTCGAACAGCTGCCTGCAAGTTGAGGGGCAACTACCGACCCTATACACTAAGAATTCCCATCGGATCTTTTTTAGTGTGTTTGCATGCGTGCTTACGAACAGAGTCGCATGGATTGCTCGATAAGCATCGCGTCACGCGGAGTTATCTCCCCAATCTTCCCACAATGGTCTCTCACAGTCGTTGGTCATTCATGTCCACCTGTTCACCCAATCACTTGGCTCACCTTTGGTATTTGTGTTAAATCTTTTTCTAGAGCTCGTTAAAAGGTCCTTACAAGAGTAAATAAAGGTTCTCTGGTCCAGAAGACGTAAAAAACCCTTTGCAGGAGAGAAAAAGTATGTTCCTTTTTAGGTCTGAGGAACGTCCAAGTAAGCAGTTTAAATTAATGTCTCGAACTTCAGAATGTTTGAGCATATTTTTAGAAGTTAGACATCTAATACGGAACATTATGGGCTTCGGTTAAAACCTAAAGTTTACCGAAGGTGTTACAGGTCTCCAGTTACACATGTTTACTATTCTGGGCTTTCGGACTGCGTGAAGCTGGACAAGTGACTGCGGAGTGGGTCGTGGACATCTTTGCAGCTCCTTACCCCGTCACGTGCTGTTGCTGTGCTTGGTTGCTTTTCATCGACATATTTCCTCTAGCCGTCTCTCGTTTTTTTTTTTTTTTTTGCTGACATGGCGAAGAAACTCGAATAACCAATCAACTACCATCCACTCCCCCTCTACCCGCCAAAAAAACCCAAAAAGTGAGCAGACAGGCAGTGAGTCTGAGGCTCATACGCTTAGTGTTCATGTCACCCAACAGAGCGCTGGAAAACAGGGGATCATGTCATGTCAGTCTTTAAGAAAGTAGCATGCAGATGGATTCATTCTCAGTCGCTAGTTTTATCTCCTCTCAGACCTGACCTGTCACGAAGGCCTCCAGCCATCACGTGATTGATGACGTCAAGCGCCATTGGGGTAGGCGGAGTAGATGCTGCTGGCAGCGTTGACCACGGAAGAAGTGATGTGAATCTTATCCGCAGCGCCTTCGGCCGGCTGCCATTGGTCGAATAAGGATGACTTGATTTCCACTGGTCGATGTACGTTATTCGTGTTATTATCACTTGAGATGGACTCCAACATCTTTAGGAGACGAACTAGAAACATCGACAGGATTGTCTGAATAGCACGCACTCGCACACGCACACACACAACACCACCGATGCGCCTGCTTCAGAGGCTCGTCTGGTGTTTACAGGACCGTTGCACTCATGCTGCACTGCCAGCCTCAGTAAACCACTTATTCAACCGTTGGGTGACACCATCGCTGGGCGACCTCGTCACAGCCATTTCAGCCGCCCGATAGCAGTTAAACAAGCTGGAGCTCAATTTGTGGCGGACGCTTAATGGGATTGTACTGGCATATGGTTTCTCTCCCCTCCCCCGTTTCTCTCTCTCTCACCCACACCGGGCTTCGTCGTCTAGGTTGTCGTTCTTCGCATGTAGTGAGCCTCAGGAAGGGAATCAATTCTGCTTCTTAAACGACGTTTATTCTCGGTAAATGCCGGTGTTGCACAAGTCTCTGCGTGTTCAGATCATGCTCAAGAGAAGAGTTGTGTACATGTATGAAGGCTGTGATCATTGTTAATTGGCGTGAGTTTAGTTTGAATGACATTGCACGATTGTTGTGTTCTTATTATGGAAAAGGCAAAAGAACAGTTGTCATTTTTTGCGATCGTCATGACCAGAATGGCTTTCTGCGGCAGATGACTGACTGCCCTGACAGGCAAACCAAAGTTCCACCCCACCTCTACACACAAACAATACTCGGGAATCAGCTGTGGAACAGTGACATGCATTATCTTGTTTCTGCAGTGTACAGGAATCCTTCTTTGTGTCTGACACTTTCTTTCTGTTTTGTTCCCGTGGCGAGAGCCTTTTTCTTGGGTGGGTGGCTGAGGTGGGTGGACACAGCCTCTCTCTGGCTTGGTGATTGAACTAGCCAATCCCTTTTCCTAGACGGAACCGCTCCTCTTCTCACCTTGTATAGCCAATTTCCGCTTTCCATCCCGCTGCCCGGGTAAACCCGAGCAAGACTATCCGGGTCTGCTGGGTGTATATTCCACCCTCTTCTCGAATCTTCCGACAAGATCTGAAGATACTTCTTACCCATTTCCTTCTCTTATTCTTTTTGCCAGACTTTAACAGGCATCGTCCTGTGAGACCAGACATCGGTTAAAGCCAGAGGAGGGATGTTTTTTTCTGGACAGTGATTTCTACCTGTTAAATGTCTTTTACATCACTTTCGGGATGTTGCATATCTTGCGGTGGGCTGTTGTCAGTTGTCAGACCCACCGTTCTGCTGGATTTTAATTGGAAAATACATGACGAAATCCTTGTCAGTGATCGTTTTCCAACAAATATGGCGCCTAATTTACCAGAGGGTTAGTGACAGTTGTAAACACCCTCAGACAGATTAACGAGCCAAGCTCTCTCTCTCTCTCTTGTTTTCCTTGAAGTATCTTGAAGAGTATTTGATAATATCAAACCCTCATTGCAGTTCTTAATGGAGCACCAGCAAATCTCCCCCAACCCCCTGTAACTGTCGGCAATTGGGAGTCCGGTGTCACTGGGGTGTAGCTGAGTGCACTGTGTATGTGTGGAGTGGTGTCCCCTGCGGCAGTCTGCAGTGGTGTGACATTTTGTGACATAAACATCGCAACTAGAGAAGTACTGAAACATCAGTGGCACCGCAAAACCCTGGAGGGAGGTGGATGCGTAATGCCACCATGTCAGGGCCAGTGTCAGTGTCATATATACTAGTATGTCAGTGTCAGAAGCCACTGAATGCTATCATCAGTGCCACTGAGGACGTCTAGGTTAGACTTGCCGAATGAGTACGTGTGTATGTATTAGATGTAACTCTCTGTGTCAACTGACAAATGAGCACATCGACATGATACTACTAATGAGCGTTTATGTCGGACGTCGACATGGCCCTATTTTGAGGCAGCCAATAAATATTTGTCAGAACTGCTTTTGTGTCAGGCTATGATGAGGCTATGTATTGTGGTCTGGCAAATGGATCCTTTTTTCTGAAGTGTAGTATATTCTGTAGGTTTGATGCCATGTTTTCATTGCTTGAGGGTAGACATGCATGCGGAGCATCCTTTGCACAGTGTTTGCTGATGTCTGTGTGAACACGTGAACAAACCTGAGAGAGAGAGAGGGAGGGAGTTGGGTGGGGTGGATGAAAGAATAGGGTAAAAGCCACAAATCGTTTTTCCCGACAGTGATCAGTCTTTCTCACGACTAGTGACATGGTCCGTTGCCTTAGCGACGCTCGCGGTGTGTCCTGTCGTGACTCGCTACGAGAAAATCCCGCCAGGCGTCGCCAGTGTTCTTGCTTGGGGGAGGCAACTCTGCACCCTGACGTCACGGCAAGGAACCGAGGGGAGATAACCTCTCCGCACTGTTGACGTTCTCTGGCCAGACAGACGTGACCTCGGGGGACGTGGGGGATGGCTAAATAAAGACAGCACGCGATCCATCTCACGTGTTCGTTCACAGTGCGTCAAGTAATTCCCTGGAAACTGAAGTGCAAGTCGTTACGCCACATGAAAACGGCTGTGCAGTGTACAGGAGGTGGTGTGGACCGAATGCTCTGTCGGCTGGCGGCCTAGGGGAGGTAATGGTCACACACACACAACTCTGCAAACTCACTCCGCGTCGTATCAGTGCGGCAGTGAAACGCTGGTTTGTCGCCCCTGCATTGAGGGTGGTAAGGTTCAGATCTTGGAGCATCCGCACGTCTCTTCAGTTTGTGACACCTGTTCACAGGGCAGGATGTCGGGAGTTTTCCTCCCGCCACTACCACCATGTAAAATCATGAGCAGATGGAGGCTGTTTGCCGTGCAAACTAACCCAGCAACCGCACAATGTAAACCCACTCGCTCACCCAGCTAGCACCCAACCAGCGTTAATGTCCAATATGGTGTAACAATTTTATTTTACTGATTGCATGCTCCCTGAAGCAAATCTTGATCGGGAAGGCGTAGCTACAGATTGAATGATTTGCTAGGGTCTGTTCACACAGTTATGGACACACTCTTACGTGTAACATAGCTTACGGACACAGTAGCACTGTAAGTTGTACTTTTTTTCGCACATACGAGGGAAGGCAGGGGTAGGAAAGCGGAGTGTAGTAAGTTCAGCACCTTACTTCCTGCCTCGCAGAAAATATACGTCCCCGTGGGCCCAGGCTTCTCGTGCCGGGGATGAACACCCAGCCTCTGTAGGATGACTAAGCTCGCCCACCCCTTTCTCATTAATGGGTTGCAGCTCATCATACCAACACACCTCTCTGGCCTGGATTAAAGGTTGTAGTGGCTCACACAATCAATCGGCTGGTCGTGCAATGCCTCGGCTTTGCTAGAAGGCTGCGGCTGGGGTCAATTTGGTTTTTCTTTCCGAAGGCTAGAGAATATTCTTTCCATATCACTGGTGCGACTCCGCTGAAAATGCCCTAAGTGGTACCACTCGGTTGCATCCCCTTGTTGGATTCACTGGTATTTGGTGAGCAGAAGGAACGAAACAAATTTCTTTTAGTATGGCAAAATATCACAACTCGGGAGGAGGAGGAGGAGTCTTCTAACAGTGAGAATGAAGTTGCGAGATAGTGTGAAAGCCTGGCCCCGTTTTCTTGTAGTGGAGGTTGCAGTGTCCCTCTCCTTTCGCTATCGCTAAGGGTTTCAAAAACATTTCTTTTACTGGTTTTCCTTCAGTCAAGCGCTTGCGCTCTGAACAATTCCTCGTCCAGTTCGCCAACCAGAAAGCCTTGGAGACTCTACGCCGATGATTGCTTGATTAAGGTGACTGCACACAGATCACTCAACTCTTCGATCCGTTGCCCTGACCTTGCTGGGATGTCGGAGGTCGACATCAGGTCAAAAATGGCATCCCAGGGGGTTTTTGCTGTGCAGAGAGTCAGCTTAGAGAAGGATGGCAAATCTGTTACTACCAATACTCTATTTCAAACCACCATTTGCTTGCTCAGAATAACTGATTTCATTGGGGTTGGGTGTTTGCGGGCTAAAGTCTGTTCATTCCTTCTCCGTTGCCCTGCTTCAACTGTCAGTGTTATGGTCATAGGGCTAACCTGCAAATACAAAGACCGCTTGCCAGTCTCCTGGTAAATGGCAGTCACTGGTGTTACCTGACTGTCTGTCTTCACGGCTTATGTTCAGTCTCTCTGGCAATGCCACTGGAACTTTTGGGCCAGAAAAAGGTAATTGCCACCCTTCCCTGTCTTTCTGACACCCTTCCTCGTGCCGTCCATTGCAATAGGACTCGCATCTTTTACGAGGTGAACCCCCACCAGTTTGTCTTTTGTGTCAGGGAATTTTTACTGCTGTGCATGTTTAATAAATTGTCCTGGTCTCCGGAGTATCCGCTAGCAATTTTATGTTTCGTATTTAGTACCGTCCCATCAGCAGCTATTTTTAAAATTATTTTTAAAGAGGAAAGGGCTTTACTATCAGATTTTAGGCTTTGTTAGATTCTGGTTTAAGGTTCCAGTTTACTGGTGGATTTTTAAGTCGAAACACCCCGGTTTAACTATTACCTACCATTTTATGTTATTCTTTGCTTTTATGTTGTCTTTTATTAAGATGGGGTTTTTAGTTCCTAAACATCTTATTATTTTACTATCTCTCACCGTGAAATAGCCTTAGTTGCTGGCGCGGCATAAAACAACGAACCGATGATCGCAGAAAGTACAGGTGAGCAGGCGGTGAGCAGTATAAATTTATGGACAGAAAGAAATCCACGCGATTCCTTACAGCAGATGAAAGTTATCATACCAACTACCTCACCCCACCTCATTGCCGCCCTGTACCATCTGACCTCTCTGCTGGTCTGTTGCCGATGATGGACGGGCAGGGGGTAGGAGTAAGGGCAGGGAGGAGGGAGGAAGCAGGAGCTGTGTACGCGAACAGTGTGGTCAACAAGGTGGGAGTAGGAGAGGGGGGAGGGAGCTGGCACGCTCTCTTGCTTTAGCTTCTAGGTCATCGCTGGATAACGGCTTCGTTGTCATGGCGACGAAAGGCAGCTTTGTCAGGGGGAAGGGACAGGCGAGGTTGCTTAGCAACAAGTGGTGGCTTGCAAACTGCAAGACCTGCTGGTCCGAGCGCTTCCTTCAGGGAGGGATGGGTGAAAGATGAAGGAGGGGAGCCTCACTGTCTGCGTAGGTGCTAGCCAGGGTTTGTCGGAGCTACCTGTGGCCAGGTAATTCGCAGCACTCCAGCACACCTGGGTAAGATGTATACCCTCAGCATCCGGATTAGGTAGATTTACCTATAATGTTCCCTGCCAGAACAACTTTCAAAGGTCACGAGACTTTACCTGAGGATGACACTTGAGAGGTTTGCTAGATGTTTGAAGCAAGCAATCAGTCACTGAAAAAAAGGACTTCGAAAACAGTCTTTATCTGGAGTACAGGTGGATTTCTAGAGTTGAGTAGGCGCGAGAGTTAGGGCTGGGCTTAACTGGTTCGTAGTTTGTAAATCACTTTTCTCTAGACTGCATGACCTTTAACACTAAGCCCCTTACCCACAAAGACATGCACATGCGCTTTCACACATACATAGGCACGCGTTCGCCCAAATCTTCTTGCGAAAGGTTTGCTCATTAAAGAGGAATTTTATGTTTATCATCGTTTCATTCTCCATATGGTATCTAGTCTGGCTGCTTTGTAGAGAAAAAGCCTTATTTGTTGGTTTAAATTTAAAAAAAAACCGGTTCCCCATCCCTAGCCCTTTCACCATTTGCTGTTTTATAAAGATATGTCCGGAAAATGTCATCAGAAAGGTAATCTGACAAAAAAGACAACAAAACATAGAAAAAGGAAAACTTGAGAGTATTGGTGGGGGGATATAAAAAAAGTAGTTAAAGCTAATCCTAAAATTAATCAAGAGTTTTGCTGTCTTGAGCATTCCATTTCCCTTATATAAACCTAAGCCATCGACAGTCGCCGCGCCTCCATAGTACGGTGTTCTCTGTGGACGGAGACAGTTTTCATACATTGTCGATAGGGATCAATAGTTCTTCTCATTCGTTCTGCGCCCCTCTTCCCTCCCTCACCTCTGCGTCAGAGGCATCGGCTTTCCGTTTCATCCCCTGGACTTGCGATGTGTTCTTTGTCATTGCCATGGTTGTCTCCGCATTATCGAGGCGGCCCGATGGCTTAGCGGTTAGACCTGTCGCCACTACAGTAAGGGAGTGACTGTCCTGGGTTCAACTCTCGTCACGGTTATGTTTGGTTTATTTTATTTTTGGTGCTGAGAGGATAAAAGCTGTGTTCAGAGTTTCTTACTGGCTGTTCTGTATACCAAGCATAGCTTCCTATCTGAGCACTTGCCTTAAAAATGTAAAGACACTTTTCAAGTAATTTATCCAGTTCCTAATATTTTAGGTAGCAGAGAATTATAGCTGGGATCCAGTGATACAAAATACTTGCAGCGTCCATTGACAGAAGTCGAATTCAGCAAGTAATTACTCACAAGTAATGGATGATCCAGACAATTTAGCAATCTAAAGTTCTTTCATTTTTAACTAAATTATTTAAAGGCCAGATTTGTATTGATCGGCTATCACTGTAAACTTAGGGAAGTCCTAATTACCCCTCCGACTGGCTTAATATGTGAGGCAACCCTTTCACAACGGTCTAAGAGGAGCAACTCCTGTTTATTTTGTAACCGGTCAAACAAGACGAGTTGCTTCCCTTTGACACCCTCCCCTCGCCGCTTTTTTTTTTTCGATTTATTTTTTTTTTTTTTTCACAAAGGTGATCGCATTTATGTTACTGGTGATCGCATTTATGTTACTGGTGATCAAAGCTTGATTACATCTTTCCACATTTTCGCGTCGTGACATTTCGCGGTTTTTAATAAAAATTACAAATCCTGCTTTTTCAAGCTGGAAGGAAGGAAGTGCACAGGCTGGGAATGTGCACTCTTCGACATTTCCTTTCTTGAGGATGCGATTTCCCTAAGAGATACAGTGCGCACATAAATTAAAAGAAAATATTAAAACATTTTAAGAGAAGGATTATAGAAAAACATGAAATGATTCAGCGCTGGCTTAATTGTAAAACTAGTTCTTCCAAAAAGTATGAAAATGAAAGAAGGATTTTAGAGGAGTCTCCATCTCGCAAACATTAATGAGTAACCAAGAAAAACCGTGGACAGATATCTTCATCTAGTATTTTGCCATGCATTAGGATATTTTTTCATTAATAAATTTTTTTTTTTTTTTTTTTGATATTTTTTATTTTTTTTTTTTTGGGGGGGGGGGTGTCAATGAATAAACCAACTTTGACGATTATCATCATGCCTGCAATGTCGATTTTATTCATCTCTTTTAATACTTGAGTAAACATGAAATTATTAAAAACTAAAAATAGAAAGGCGTGCATGTTCTCTAATGATCATTTAGACTGCAGGTTAGTATTGCGAGCACTTTTAATCATTATTTTTCCCTTGAGAGTTTTATGTTTCTTTTTCGCCGTGGTGTAGCCTTTGTTGCTGGCACGGCGTAAAGCTCAAACAATTTTCTTGCCTATGCATCTTTATTCTCCAGTTATTAAATTAGTAAATTAAAAGAGAATCTGTGATATTAAATTATTTCTGTGAGCCACAATTTATCGATTCTTCACCTCTTATCTTGAAGCTAAGCAGCTTCTCACACCACAACGTGTTTTTGCTTGCAACCCCTTTCTGTTGGCTAGTCATACTTGGACTGAGGGTTTGAACTGTAAGAGCGAGAGTCTACAGTAGTATAATAAAAGTGTCGTTTTTTTGTGCACTGTCATTATCCTGAGGAAATGTTACGATGAAAACAAGTTGATGATTAACAGCGCGCCCTCCGACCTGTCCATGACCTTTCCCTTAGACTGTAACCGACTTCAGATTGTAATTTTACAGACCTCCTGTTGCACACATTAGTGATCTTGTGTGAATGTTGTTTATTTGACCCAAATGTTTTGATAACAGTCCGGCGATGTACCTAGGTTATGACTTCAATAGAAGACTTACGGTTTGTGGTGCGTGTTTTTCTTGTTGATTCGTGTGCGGGGGAGTGGAGTGAGCTCGCGCTTACAAACTTGCGTGCGTACGTTAAGTTAATAAACTCGGACTTAGCACGTGTCTGCATGGGCCTACTGCAACCCACAGAAAAAACTCGTGACAGACGCCATCAGGTCGCTGGTGGAAACCGTGTATTGAGTGTTGGCGTAGTTTGCGATGTATGGAGTAGCCTCCCTTTGGCCACTTTTCGCCAGAACCTGAGCTTCTACCTTCTCTTCTTTCCCTCGCTCATTCCATCTCGTTTTTGTTTTATCGTCAAACTTAGAGGTCAGAGCAAAACATCTTCCGCCCTTTATCGGCAGTTTGTCTAGAGAGGTATGGTTTGCCATACCGTTTTTCTCTGAGGATATGGGCGCGGTAATGAGGGTCACAACGTTCTGTGGGTGCGAAACAAGCTGTATAGTGGTTGTACAGTAGCCAGATATGCGAAGATTGTACATTTGTTTCTGCCTTTACATCTGTGCATGTTCGGACTCATAGTCTATGGATGTAGGTGTGCCTGTACATGAGTCTTTGCGTGCGCGCGTGTGGGGGTTGTGGTGTGGAAATGAACCGGGCGTAGATATATGTTGGTGTGGGTGTGGAAGATTGAGGTTTGCTGTGGTGAATGTCGTAACAGTTTGCAGCATCAAACAGCGCCTGTCTTTGCGACCATCGTTAACACATTTTTGCAAGATATTATTACCAAAAAAGGTTAAGATAAAATAGTTCCAAGGAGGAGGAGGAGTAGTGAAATGTAAGCCTGCATTCCCTACCTAACCCACTCCTACCCTACAAAAATTGGAACTCGACGGAGACTGATAGGAGACAACGGTAGTAGAGCGGAAGGAGACGCCATTGATTGAATCTTGGCGAGGTAAGGAAGAAAAAAAAATTAAAATAGTGATGACGAGAAAGAGGGTAGAGGAATGGCACATAGTCTCATTACCTCCCCCCTCCCTCAATCACCATCACCACCTCCGTACCTCCACTCTCACCTCCGTCCATCGCAATGCCATCATTCCTTCGCATTTCAATTGAAGCATAATTATCTGGCACTGCTCTCAGGGCTGTTGAAACCTCAGGAAGCGAGATTTCCTCTCGCAGTGGAGAGCTCTTATGATGTCCGCTGCTAGCCTTGCCCGTGCCTATCTTGGGAGTCGGTGGCAACTAGACCTAGCTCAAATGACTGCCTGCTAACCTCGGGGAGCCTTTTCACCAAGACGTCGTCTTAAAACCACACACACTCTCCCAGCTTCCTTCCTCAAAGCCAGCTTCACCTGCCGTCCTTCCGCTCTCACTCCGCCCTCTAATAATTTCTTCCTTATAAGACTTGAAAAAAATCCACTCCCCCTTCCCACAGGCACCGAACTGCCGAAGAGCCAGCCCCCTACCCCTACTTTCCCAAGAATTTTTTTTGTATTTTGTCAGTTCGGCAGCTGTCGCACCTCGCTGTCATTAGTTTTGGGAGTCTCGTTTTTTTTAGGGACTTTTTTTTCTCCTATCTCCTCTCTCTTTCTCCTGTCAGACGGATTGGCCTGGCTTTTCGGCGGATTTCCTCCAGGGCCTGCAGGGGGTTTGTCGAATAAGAGCCATGGCGCTGTCTTGTCGCTTCGTCCGTGTCCGCACTCCTGTCGTCTGTCGCAAGACTTCCCAAACATCACGCATGTGCTGCGCGACACTGCTGCACAGTCTTGGTTATTGTCATCATCGTTAAGGGTTTTTTTCACATTATCGCCATCGTCGCGCTGTTTAATAGTTTGGTGGATGGACGAGTGGATGGTTGGAATGGCTAACCTCGGCGTGGTGACGACATCGTGCACATACTTGTTCAGAAAGGTTAATTATATAAAGGAAATGTCAGATATTTTCATTAAGCCTTGCAGCTCTTTTCATTCCTTAAGCTTTGTGATGACAAAGAAGCAAAAGAAACAGAGTTTTACAAAAAGCGTCTTAGAAATAGCTGTGGTTGTAAGTCGAATGGAGGTAAAAAGGAAAAAAAATACGGAGATGGCATTAATAGTTTTTTATGTCTTGATTGCAGCACGAGCTGTACCGGAAAGAGAGAGAGAAGGGAAAAAAAAACCCCGCATTCCACATAACTTCAAAGATTTTGCATAAGCAGAATAATCTTTGTCGCTCATAATTTTGTT
Source organism: Pomacea canaliculata (assembly GCF_003073045.1). NCBI lineage: Eukaryota > Metazoa > Mollusca > Gastropoda > Architaenioglossa > Ampullariidae > Pomacea > Pomacea canaliculata. Next base: position 20,468,315 of record NC_037594.1, on the reverse strand, counting down.
CTAGAAAGGGGACGACATCGGAAGACAGGGGAAAGTCGTTTCTTATTAAAATAGCAAGGTGACGCCGAGGAAAATGAATAGAAGGCCATCAGTATCGATCCACACAACTGGGCCTGTTTCCTTTCCCATCATCAGCTAAGCCCTGTGGGCACCGAGTCCTTTCGTCTGGAAAATACGGGAGAGAAACCTCAGTCAACTTCTTGTGAGGAGCCGAAGCTGTCTCAGGATGTGCCCGCAAGTTACTTCCTGTACTGTGGGGGATGGGGAGGTGCTGGGAGGGTTGGCTGCTATTCCTTGGTCCCTAGCGCTGGCCTCCCCGCACGGCGCCTGATTATTCCCAGTCGCTGAAACGTGTTTTCATGTGTGTGTTTACTTGGGTTACTTTGGAAACAGGTTTAGGCTTAAAAACAGACTTGGGGGGAGTGGCTGTTGGGAAAATACTCGTTGAAAAGAAAACTTAATTCTTTTTTTAACCGGTGTCGATATTTGCTGATACTGCTAAGAAAGAGACTCGTTTTGCTTGGCTGCGGTAGTGTGTGGCGAGCGCGGGGATAGCAAGTATCATTTGTGTCGGGTTGTCCGGAAAACCCACAGAGAGCCGGTCACCGACAGGGTAACAGCAGTCTCCAATGGATGTGTTTTTGAATTGAAAGGTGCATGGCCGTCTCCGAGGTTTTTTCTTTTTTTAATTTCCGGTTAGTAGCTTTAGCCCTCGGGTACTTCTTTTCCACCGTAAGATGGAGCTAAATGTAGCACACCATGGACATGATTCAAGGCGGCCACCTCTAGTTCTTCTCCTGTCCTCCAGAATGTGTGACTGCCGAGGCCTGATTGTGTTTAGATGACCGCAGCCGCTCTACTACTACTACCTCCGAGGTAATCTTACATGTGCTTCGTGAGTATGGGCCCTCGCATCTGATGAGAAAGGTGCTGCGTTTCGTGGCTGGCCAGCCTTAAAAACAGTCAGTGCTCGCGGGGATATAGATTGGGCCAGTAGCGACCACGTGACCTGAAGTGGGCGAAGGCAGACGTCACCAGATGAAGAGCCTCTTAGAGGAAAAAAAACTCGATCTTATTGAGTTGTTTTGGGGAACAGGGGGTGGGATGAAGAGTGTTTGGAGGGAACGCGGAGGGGAAAGCGGTAGGGGGTGTGATATTGACAAAATGTGTTTACTACCCTTTTGAGACACAATGAAAGGTGGCAGAGCTCAGATCTTTCCATTTAAGCCTATGCATCCTCGCTGCTTCTTCCTGTAAGCAGATGTTGCTGCACTGAAATGATAAAAAATGAACTGCACTGTCAATCTTTGATTTCTAAGTTCTATCTTTGACTCCAGTTTCTGCCCAGCTTTTTGTTCTCTTTGATTATATTCAGAATTGAGATGGTGGGCATCAGAACGACGGAGAGACAGATTTTATTTCATATTTTTTTCCTTAGTGTTAAAAAAGACGCGATTTTTTTTTTTAATTGTCAAGCTTGTCAGACTATTACAGTCTAATTATGTATTATTTCTCTTGAAGAAGAGGGGAGCTTAGAAGTAGGGGATACACAAGGTTGTGCTGAAATAACAGGGGAATGGGGAGTGGATCAAGAACGAGGAGAGGAAAAACGAGATGGAAACCTCTGTCCAAACTCGCTTGATGAAACGTGGCCCAAAACAGTCAGCAGCACGGCAGCAGGTGGAGGAACATTAGTGTACAAAACATGAACACCAATCGATGACGATATAGCATTCTGGAGCTCTGGCAGCATGCCTTCGCCTGGAGATTTCCGCCTCTTGGACAGTACTTAGGTTTTTTTTTCTACCTCCTCTTTCCTCTACTCCAGCTGCTTCAGCATCACATTCTGCTTGTAGCGGACCAGCTTGCTTAAAAAAATATAGTGAAGATAAAAAAAAGAAGAAAACAGGAGACAAAAAAAATGGAGGGAGAAAGAAATTTGCAACTGCTTGTTAGATGCTGGAAGGACGGACCTAGAAGAACGTCCCTCTTTTTTTCAACAAGTCTAAAAAGAGGCATAATGGAAGCGCGGCTTTCTTTTGTGGGAGGGGTTAGGAGGCTTGTCGAGCTTTGGGTGGGGGTGGGGTTGCGAGCGCCGCAGCGTGGCTTCTAATTGTTTTTGCATGTCCACGTCTCTCCGAGGCGCGCGCGAGAAGGGGAGGAATTTGACGCTTAGCGACGTGAAGAGCATCTTGGGACCCCGAGTGCACGGTCAGGCGGGAACGAGAGATCCGCTCCACCCCTCTTCGGTGTCAAGATCGTACATTGTTTGTTCCGGAAGTCAGGTCTTGCTAGATGCTCCCTTATCTTCCCCCATCCTCTCTATCCACATCCACCTGAACACCTCGATGTTAAGATCGTGCCTTGTTCGCTCCGGAAGCAGCGATTATCTCCCGTCGCTTAATGCTGCAAGGTCCTTGTTTTTCTCCCTCTGCACTCCCTTCCACTTCCGTTGTTTTCCTCGTCTCCTGTTCCTTCGACCCGCCGCAATTAATCACCTTTGGAGAAGAAAACCGCTCATGCTTCAACCTACATCAGTCAAGGCATCCAACCAGCCAGCCAGTCCCAATTCTGCGTATGCTCACTCGTACTTTCAAACACACGAAGGAGTGCGCGCGTGCACACACACCACTGTTTCCTTTTTTAATTAAAATGTGGTTGTAGCATATCTCCGCAAAACTTTCCTAATCCCGGCTAGTCCCCATCCCCAAGTCCCAATTAAGTATAGTCGGGGGTGTTGTGAGGATTGTCTTCAGGACTACGATTGGTCATGTCGAAGCTTGACAGTTAAGGGGGAAAAAGCGTCAACAGACATCACCATCTTCATTGACATGCCCCGCTCCGCTATCTGTTGCAGACTTGCTTTTTGGCAGCTGCCAAGACATCTACGACCTCCGCGGTGACGAAGGACTGCCAACAGGAGGAGGAGGAGGAGTTCCGCCTGAAGACGCGCGAGATCGAGTTGCTGGAGGAGGCCATCTGGCGCCTGATCCAAGAAGGCTTCACGTGGCAGGATGCCTACACACAGTGCACGCTGCAAACACGTTGGTGGCATTCCAGCGCGGCCGCCACTTCAGCCCTCGATTGTGCGAAGACGCCCTCGGCGTGTCCCCTTCCTCCTCATCGTCGCACTCTTCTTCGTCATCACCGGCGGCGACCTGGGTCCAGGGCACCGACTCGGAAATAGCTGCTGTTTTGAAAGAGCTGCTGCGCACGGCGGAGGTTGGGGAGCGGCCTTCTGCCAGAAACTTTCTTCACCCACGCTCGGACCTTTCCGACTGGCGGCCGAGGCACCACCGATCCCAGTCTCCCACCGACAACTTCATGTTCCCTTGGGGTCAGGAGGCCGAAGGTCAGGAAGAGTCCGAGTTCGATGATGGGCTTTACCCGCTCAACTCCAACAAACGCGACGAGTTCGTGCAGGTCCACAAATATTTCGATCAGTCTAAAGGCCAGTTGAAGAGGGCGCCCTTCGTGCCAGTCAGCGACAGCGACAACTACATCAAGGCCTTTCCACAGGAGACACTCCGCTTGCCGTCGGATGACGGTGCCACCGACCTTGACAAGAGTTATTCCCCTTACCAAGCTTTTTCGCCAAGCGAGGAACAGGCCCTCCTGGAGGCGGTGCAGCAGGAGGAAGAGCAACAGGAGGAGGACGACGTCGCACCAGAAGGGCAAGGTCACTTGCAGGATGGCGGCACCGACTTTTTCAACATCCCAGAAGCGGAACCTGTGGGGGCTCCTGGGATGGAAAGCAGCATGGGCATTCAGACTAGCTTGACTGAACAAGGTAAGAGAGAATATTTGTGTGTGTGTGAACGAGAGAGAACATCAGTCAGAACTTAACCAGTCCTGACTCAAAAATCGTACGATTCACTTTGTATGACCCAATCACAGATCAGCTGATGCATTTTAAAGCGATTGGCCTTAAATTTTACACTAGCCCCAAATATCTTTTGCTCTCGTTATCTGTTTCCTTGACGACGTGTGTCCTAATTTAACGAGGTCACACATTTGACCTGCACACGTCGACGTATGAATGCGAACAGCACGTGTCGTGTGATTGTGGAAACTCGAATCATCTTACACGCTGCTGAGTTCTTGGGGTTTTTTAAGATTCATTTTTTTCACTTATTCCATGTCTTCATTGACTTGAAAACTGCAGAACATCGAATAATTTCAGGTTATTTGTTGATTGGATTGCGCGTCACGCGCATTCTTTCATACACATTTACAAGTTTAGTGAGATGCATTTTAATTTATTATTGACTGGGTAATTGCAGGAATCCTTTGACCAAGATCAAGCTCAATACTCCTCTTTTTCTTGCTCCAGCTACCCGCAGATAAGCATCACCTTACACAGAAAGTGTGAAACTCATGAAGTCTTCTTCGCTCAGATGGTCCCAGCTCTTCCATTGGCTAAGGCCTTTACTAAGTAATGCACAATTCCAACAGTTGTTCACACATGTTTGAGAAAATAGTTTCTTCCACTGAGTCATTCGAAAATTTGTTTCCCACTAGACCTTCAAGGCTTGCGGCGCTCGGTTTCGGGGAATGCAAAGTCCATGGCGAATCAGAGCCAAGATGGACGACAAAGGAGGACTTCAGCTCATCTGTTTTGGTTAGCGCAATATCCGTCACGCTGTGCCTAGGGGCTTCCCAGCCAGGTTACAGCTTCTGCCCTGCTCCAGTTCCTTCCATTTTCATGCCAGCACACAGCAAAATACATTCTTCTTTTAAATCAATACTACCCAGCCGCTTCCTATGGTTTCAGTGGAGTTTGCTTTCTAGCAGCCAGTGAAACGAGGACAAAGGAGGGATGGCAAGACCAGAAGATAAAAGAGTAGAGACAACAGCTATTTGCTGACAATTATCTTGCCCTTGCCGTCTGGCTCAGGGAATCCGGGTGGTGGTAAGACTGGGGTGGTGGTGGATGTGCTGGTCGGCGTCGTGGGCACAGTGTTCTGCCATGCAACATCAGAGCTAGTCTTCAAGTGAGCTCTTAAAAGTAAGTCTTAAATTACCGGTCTCGAGTTTGGTCTCGGTGGCCGACTTTCCACTTGAGATCGGTGAATAAAAGACTCATTTTCAAGACCTCACATGCACACACATACCCAACCGAGATATGTGAAAGTGAAGCCGAAGAACTTTTGCTTAACGTCCATTCCGACCTCGCACGAAGCCCATCCAGTTCCTGTGCCTCTTAATTGTAGACTTTCTCTATGGCATCCTATAAGTTGTCGAGAAGGGATGTGCTTTCTTTGTCTATGAACTGCTTACAAAGAGGCTGCCTACATGATGCATGATTGTGTCGCCTTTTCCAAGACGCTGCTTGACTTTTCTTTTAATTTCTGGATTGAGCTCTGCACAAGGTACATTTCCCCAAATTTAAATAACTCATCTCTGGTTTCGAAAACGTCTTCAAACACCACCACGCAGGTCACGTAGGTCAAACTCTCGACATTCTCCTTGGCGAAAGCTTCAACAGCCTAAACGTGTCCATGTATAATCCGAATGTCCGTGTTTGACCTCTTGCTGCGTTTCTGGTGATGTCTGTAGGCCTTTAATTGTCGTAATCTTCCTCGTTTCCAGAGTCTTAAGTTCATGCATGCCATGTAATCATAGTTTCATCCCTTCTCTCATGTCTCTCCATTCCCGACAGAATGGTAGGAGGCAGTCGAGCTGTCCTCACCTCTTGTCTTTCTGTCAATATTTCTCAGAGACGACAGGCAGTAGAAGACATTGCTCGTGCGTTTCGTGGGTAGACTGGAATATTTATAATGTGTAATTAATGTGGAATGTTTATAACAATGGGTAATTTAGTTATTTTTAGTTTGGGGACTTATACCTAGGCTCACCTCCTTCCTGTCAACATCTCCAGCCTGTCCACATTTGACACTCTAACCCTGCTCGAGTTGAAGTAAAGGAACGACGAGATTGAGAGCGTCTCGAGGACGTTGGAGAATTTCCGAGAGCTTGGTGTTGTCATGTCGGAGGCACAAACCCATTCGCTCCCTCAGCTGTCGTCGAGAGACGAGCATTTTTTCATCGACATCGAGAAGATTGTTGAGTGCATACATGTGTGTGTGTGTGCGTGCCCGATTGCTGAAATACACAATCGTAATGAGACAGTCAAGCGAAAGGTCAGGCATCTGAAGGCAAAGAAACGAAAGAGTACTGTACAAAAAATAGAACAAAGAAAGTTGGTGAAAGGGTGACAACCGCTGGCTGGAACAAATTGAGAGGTGATGGGAGCGAGGTCATTGACGTGGAGTGTGATGGCAGCGCGATCAGCGAGGGAGACGACCTTAGGATGAGGATGCCTGAAAGGAAGGAGACGGTAGGGACTTTCCCCGCCACCAGCAGGAGAAAGAAAGTAGGAAGCGTGCCTCCAGAGCCCCTTGGAGCTGCCGGTCGTTGAAGACCTCTCCGACATCTTGCCGCCAGAGTCTCACGTAGGAGAGGCGCTGCTGCTGGCCATCTTTCTCATCGCGCCGACTTGTCGCAGCATCCGCCACCACCACACTTCCACGCCCACCCCGCATCCTCCCTACCCTCCTCCACCCGGAGCCCTGCGGGCAGGAACACGCGGCAGAGGGCGCTAGCGAGGTGCACGCGTAATCACGTGCATGCATGAAATTAGCCGCTGTCGGCGCGCGCAGCGTCAGTCACCAGGGGAAAAAAGAGATGGTGCTCGCTGGTGACAGTGACTGGACACTGCTGGCAGCACCGCCTACGTCTCGCTCTTGTAATGAGGATGTCGCCTCTCTTGCTTGCAGCATTGCAAGCCACCCTTGCGACTGGTAATGTGCCTGTGTTATGTTACCGCTGTTTAGCAGAGGGAAGAGGGTGTCTCTCTCCCCTTACCCCACCCCGCACCGCTTTCCTGGCTGGGCTTTTACCTCCTCCACCCCTTAACAAAATCGTGCTGCCTTAGTATCCCTTGTATTCAATGAGAGTCGCTCCAACATCAGACGAAGTGAAAGCGGGAAAAAAATGTGTATCATGAACGAGAACTCCTGCCAGCGACTAGTCGGTGTGCTTGTCTCCCCTTCAATGTTGACGTGAGTGGGGTACGCGACTTAATTTTGTTTTTGCACTGACTAAAACAAAGAAAAAGCCAGCATACCAACGAACAAAATGAAAGATCCCTCCAAAAAGAAAGGAAGCTGCAACATTTACACTCACCATTCACTTTACTTCTGTGTTATATCAGCTTTGACTAAAGTAGTCAGCAGTTAAGCTAATCGAAGTTAATGCATTTCCATTGGATACCATAAAAAGACAAATTAAAATTCTCTGCATGTCTGACAAATTAGTTCCCCCCTCCAAAAAAAAAAAAAACCAATCATATCCGGTACTGTCTTTTTCATCTGAAAAACAAAGATGTTTGTCTCATTCACAGTTACAGTTGTTCTTGTCTTTTACTGTCCATGCTGATGAGACCAAAAGTGCTGAGGTCACATTTTAAAGGATGGTGGGTGTCTTTACATCCTTGATCATGAATGACAGCTCAAGAACATAGAGAAACAAAGGGCTGCTAACACCAGGAGTGGAACACAGTTGAGATGTCACTTTGTGTGGAACCTTCAGCTTTAACAAAGATTTCTTTCCCAGTATCGATTGACTGGGGTCTACTGTTTTGTATGTCGGAATATTGCTGAAATAGATAATATTGTGTAATTTCCCAGGGTATTTTCTGGCACATATAGCAGATAGACCTGGATGGATTTTGCACATATCGATCAATATATCAGGAAGGTTGGAATCAGACAGTACCAGTCTGATTGCAAGTATTTACCAATAAATTCTTTGTATTAAAAAAATGCATTTCCAAATAATAGGATGTTCTGTAGTGCTGGGATTATTCTGTTTCTATCTGCCAACATGCAGATCGAACAAACTCAGGTCAGACAACTGACCCGACATCACCCAAGCAACTTGAGGCAGAGTGGAATAAGTTTAGTATATCACTGATTTCCATGCCTGTGTCATGTTTTAAATCAACTTCATCCCATGGACTTGATTTTTTTAATTTAAAAACGCTTTGTTCTCTGTAAGTAGCACATTCTTACACTTCAGTATGCACACACTTTTCACACTTCACAGTGAGTGTTTGCATGTTGTACTTCATTCATGTCTGTTTCTTAACATGTGCCTAGTAGATCATATTTGTTGAGCTTAATCAAAAGAGGAGAGTAAAACATATTGTCCTTCACATCAAAAACATGCTTGTGCAATGTTAATTTATTTAAAGCTTTTCTTCCCCAAACATTTAACAGCTTACAGTGAGGCAGCTAATATTTGTTTTAATAATGACTGAAAGGCACAAAAGCTTGATGATTAATACACAAGAACAGAGCAGAAGGTGCCAGAGGTTTTTGTATGGCAAATGTCACTGTCAACTTTTGCGTGCAATCGCACATTTACTGTCTGGCAGCACAAGAAATAATTACTACTTAACTCAGCACCACACTGTGTAAAGGAACAGGCTCATGCAAGTTCCAGTCCAGCACATGTGCATGCCAAGTTATTTATTATCTCATGGGAGTCACTAGACTTTTTTGTTCTATCATTCTTAAACAGCTAAAGGAAAGACCGGAGCATATATAGTTGTATTATGTATTGTGGAGCACAGATTTGGGTTTTATAACTTAATAATAAAAATACGTAAAGATTTGTATAGCACACACACTCGTAAGATGCATGCTTTTAGCTCTTAAAACAAGGAGGAGTCATGGACAGCATATGAGAGACAGAAGAATAAACTACAGTTCTCATGACGAATAAAAGAAAAGTAAAATGCAAAAAAAAAGGAATCAAATGACAAGAACGGAAAGCATCGTCATTCTGGAGGAAGACCAGTAGGAAAGTAATAATAAGCGGAAAAAGAGCGAGGGGCTGAAAAAAAGACTAGCGTTTGGTGGACTGTAGTTAGGAGTAATGCTCAAGGAGGAGGCGCGTTTTCAGTGCAGATTTGAAGGATTCAATTGTGAGTAGGTGGCGGATGTGGATTGTTTTGCTGCACAATAACTAAAAATCCTGTGTCCATATGTTGTTCTGGTGACAGGAGTAGCTAGGAGACGGTCATCAATTAGCGGAGTTGTGTAGCTGGGATGTAGGGGAAGAAAGGTTCAGAGAAATAGTCAGGCCAGCCAGCAAAGAAATTACAACACAGCACGGACAGTTTGTTGGCTGGACATAGGTGTGCTGTTACAAAGATGTAAGCTTCCCTCCCTGTCACGATGCTAGAGGCCGAGCGACCATCATGTCCGCCATCCGTTGGACAGAAGCTTCAAGAGGCGCGAGAGACACGCGAGCTTACACCCCCCTGTGATTCCCAGTGCCCGGATGTCTTACTAGTGCGGTGGCCCGCTGTTTGATTAGTTCTCCTCTGTCGATGTTTTGCACAAAGAACATGGCGTGATTTATGGGAAGAAGAGCTGCAAGGGCGAGGAAGGGTTTTTTTTTAAATCTTGAAACCTCACCTTAAGCTGATCTTTCCATTGTTTACTTCTTGTTGTCCTTTCTTGTGCACTTGGCAGGTACGTTTGTCGCGAAAGGCCACCGAGCCTCCCGGTGTGTCGGCCTTGCGACGTAATTCACCCCGCATCGCCATGTTGTTGATTCAGTTCTGAGACCAGGCCGCCATCATTAATAATTAAGCTTGCTTCCAATCACAGCGTCAACTCGCCCCCGCAAAGCCGGGAAGCTCTGTCTCAACACCCTTTCCCCTCCCCTGCCATTGTCCCTAAAGCAGCAAATAAACATCCTGATGACACTTGTCACGTGTTAGACATGTCGTCATGGTAGGGATGGGGACAACTATGGCTGACGATGTGGTGTGTGTGACGTCTCTGGGCACCACTCGGTTCCGGAAGCTGGGCTGGTGGTCACAGACCTGTGATCGTTAACGACGGGAAGCTCAAGGACAGAGTTGTAATATGATGTGTTCTGTTGTGCAGGGAATCTGCAAGAGGCCATGGCAGCCGAGAGTTCTGTGGAGGGATCGTTATCACTTTCTCCAGACGACGAGGCCACGCTGGAAGGGCTTCTAGAAGGTGAGGCATCACCCTGCCACGTCGTACGTCATGGGGTTTGATCTCGCGCTGCCGTGACTCGCGGTCGTTTTGCGGATGACGAGGGCTGGGATGGGGGCAAGATAAATGTGCCGAGCAGTGGGGCCAAGGGAAGTGCTGGCCAGCAGCTTTGAGGATGGTTTACAGGTGATGTGACCATCACATTCTTATCTTGACACTCTTGACACCCCTTTGTGTGGGTGCACGCGCGAGCTGGCAACTAAAAGTCTTGCTTTGATGGGGTAAGTCAAGAGGAGAGCTCATCCGTACTTTTCAGTCCTTGTGCTATCGTCTTGTACTGTTATCGCTTCGGGGACCGATGATGTTTATCAAAATGTAGATGGGTTGAAATGGATAAAACACATGGCTGTCAAGATGGATAACAATAAAGGATAGAGGGGAAAGGGTTGAGGAAAGGAACGGAGGACGTGACACACCCGGAATGACGGACTATAGAGGAAGAATTTCTCACGCGGGTTTGTGTGTGTAGAGGTGGGAAGTGGGGAGAGGTGGGATGCACCGGCGTTAAACGCTTGTTGACTGAATCACCGGCTTACACTGGACAAACTGAAAACGAGTCTTGGTTCCCATGACAACGGTAACCGTGCAGCTGCGTTGCAGCAAGGTGGGGAGTTAAGCTGGTTCATACCGTCCATCTGGCTGCAGCTGGCTTTAAGGTGTGTACACCCTCACTCCTGCGTACTCAAGGTGCGCACGTGTCGCAAGGGGAACCGGTCCGTGCCTGTGTGTTTGTTCGTATATATGTGCATTCGTTCGTGCATGCGTGCGTGGGTGGATGCATGGAACAGTGCACGTGTTGCAGGCTTTGGATGTCCCCCCTCTCCTCACTCCTTTCGGTTTCTGCCTTCAACCTTTTGTAGCGTGTCCCCTAGCGCACCTGAGTATCTATTTTCGCCTGCTGTGACGCGGCACGATGGCCGTTTTTCAAAGATGCATCTGATGCGAGCAGGAGGCCAGGTATTGATTTTTGCAGGACAGTAAATCCGAGCTGCCTCGGCCTGATGGCACCCGCCTCCTGGAACTCGCAGAGTCTTGGCACAGAGCACCACGAATAGGGAGACAGCCAGCCACGTCTTGTCTTCCCCCATTTTTTTTTTTTTTTTGTGGGGAGGTGGGGACATTGGGGTGAGGTTTTAGTTTCCTTTCCCCACGCATCTTTTGTTTGTTTTTCGCTTTTTTTATTTATTTTTTTTTCAATATAGTTCAGCTTGAATTAAGGTTTTGTCTCCGTAAGCTTAAGTCCAAGAGCTCTGAAGGTCCTTCGTCTCCTCCCCCCTTTGCTGAGGTTTGTAACGACAAGTAAATCTGAATGAAAACTGACTGCGTGTGAGATCGATTCTCACGGTCTCTCCTCCACCTACCACGTGTATTTAACTAAAGACGAGAATGTAGTTACTGTAACCTCTTTACGGCAAAGTAATCAGATTGTAAAATGCCTTGGCAACCGTGCAAGAGCGCTTCTTGTCTTCTCCATCACATTTCTAGAGTGGAGTAGTCATCTGTGTCGTCTGTTAATAAATGTAAGAGGATCGCCCCCATCATCGTCGTCGTCGTCATCTTTTATGGGCTTGGTAGGCACTGATAGTAAATAAAAACAAAAAAATAAGTAAACGCTAAATTTTTGTGTGGAGATGGTAGGCGGTACAGAATATTCCTGTCTATGCCGGAAGAATTTCTCTCTCACTCTCTTACACGCAGATATACATCATGGACGAGTATTTTCACGACCCTTTATTACCACCTCGTGCAGAACTGTATATTACTGTTACCGTCCACCAGCAGCTGCATTTTTCTTTCTCCATCTTCTCTTTCTTTTATCCCCCTCCCCTCCCTTGCACACGCAGACATCCCCTTTTCCCATCTGTACCTCTCTTCCCGTCGTCTCGTGTTCCCCCGCTCGCTTCTGCATCCTCGTCCGCCGAACAGGATCTCGGGAATATGGGGGAAAGAATTAAAAGCCCAGAGAATGCTGCGAATTAGAGGTCTCCCCAAGCTCAAAGAAAGGATGTTGCGAATTAAAGGTCTCCCAAATAGCAGGACACATTATCCGCTCAAACCGAGATGAATGCGTCTGCGCATGTCAGGTGATCCCGCGACCCCGCGGCAGCGCGCTGCGGAGAGGAGGCGGCTCGCGTGCGGACCAGAAACCTCGCGGCTAATCAGGCGGAAGGATTTACCACGACTTGCGCTTCCTAATCGCCGTGCAGCAAAGATCAACACAGCAGCAAAGGTCTACCCTGGGAATTGCACAGATGACTTCTCTCGACTGTGTCGTTAGTTCCTCCAAGGGTCCGCTTTGTCGCTCACCGGAACCAGAGACATGTGGCGGGCTTCTCACCTGTACCGCAACTGTTGATGGATGACTGCTCTTGATGTTGCGAACCTTTGCCGGGTATGAAAGTTTGACGAAGGGCGCTCTCACACCGTGAAGTATGAGCACAGCAGCTGCTGAGTGCACGGGTGAGATGTTTGTTTTGCTGATCTCACCCGCCACCCAGCTTCCGGTCCTCTGTGGCCTGCAGTCAGCCAGATCACCTGCCTGTAATTTTCCAGCTGCACTTGTCAACTTTTCTTACCGTCCCTTGTCATTAACGCATTTACATCAAACAAACCCTTTTTTATCATTTATTTTTTTCTGAAATAAAAAATCTTAATAGAACAGATTCGATTTTTGTCTAAGCATGCCGAGTGTGGGTCTTCGGTGAGAAAGGTAACTCTGCAGGAGGTAAGGGGGAGGGGGGGAACCTCTGGAAAAAAAACAAGAAAATGTAGGAGTTGGTGCGGGAACAGGAGTGAGGGGAGTGAGAATTGAAGGGAAATGAAGACAGCGCACGCGCAGCGCAGCGGATGAGACGCATTTGTGATGCGGCAGCAGCCTAGCGTCCGTCTTCGTGCTGCAATATCTATTTTTCAAGAAATGTTGTGTGTATGATTAGTGTACAGGCCAGCAGCGGGTGTCAGTGCCAAATCTTATCAACCCCAGCCGGGGAGTGTGGGGTTTGGTTAGGCGCAGAAAAAGCAGGAGGGAGAGGAAACTGTCAGGGTGGGAGGAATAAATAAACACCTATTCTTCTCGTGTGTGGGAGGTGAGGGGAGGGGCGCTTGTGGGGTGGAGCGACAGATCAGGAGAGAGATATATGGCATTCAGAACTGAGAAAAAAAAATTTGTAAGAAGTAGGAAGGGAGGAGAAAGGAGGGATGGAGGTCTTGTGGTTAGATCACCTGCTGCTCGAGCCCCAACGAGGGTGTGAGGTGACGTGATGAGGGTCTAACAAGCGCAAGATTGTCCTCCAGCCCTGCACCGGCATCTCTGCTGCCCTAGTCATCTGTCACCGACGGCAGGGATGGCGGGCTGGGTAGAAACACTAATTGGGCCGAGGGCTGAGTTACATCGATCGGTTGGAGGGACGGGGGGAAAAGGGATCGAAAAAAGTCACGAATGAGGTTGAGCGAATGAATGTATATCGTAAGGAGAGGGAACAGGAAAACGTGGTTGGGAGTGTGACACTGCTAATGTCGCTTTGGGGAAATCAGATTTTAAAACTACGGCGTTGATGGCGAAAGACGTAAACTGCAGTAAGTGGAATTAATTTTGCGTGTACATGTAGAATCTGGGTTGCTAGGCGCCAGTACCATGACGTACGTCTGTTTCTAGAACAAAGGTCAGAGAGCTTGCAGTCTGTTAGTGCTCATCTCTTATCCCCCCGATAAGTACTTTTCCCCTCCACTTCCCCCTGTTGCCTCGTCACAACTATATCTTCCACTGCTGTTCTCGTAGACGTATATTTTGCTCCTAATTTTAGAAAAAAAAAATAGAAAAAACAAGAAATTAAACGAGTGATAATTTTATTTCACGTAAGTAAAAAAAAATTGAGTGTGTGTGGTTTGCTCTGCAGGGAGCGTGGAGCCGGACCAACTACCCCTGGCACAGCAGCGACGTTTGTCCCGCTTCATCGAGGTCATGATCTCGCTACTGGAGATGCGAGGAACCGACCACCTGAAGGATGTTGACGTAGTAGCAGACGACAGCACAGGTGAGCGAGCGTTGCCGGCGATCGATTGGGCCGCACAATGGTTCGCTGCCAGAAACCCCTGCGGCGACAACGAGGCCGCGGGGCCAGGAGACAGCTAATGCAATCTTTCCATCTCCTAAGGCACCATCACCAAGACTAAAAGAGCTTTCAGCAAAGTACCGGGGGTACTCTAATCACACGACTGCAACCACTGACAATAGCTGGGGTCGGGTTCATGGCGTGTCCGTAGGCGCTAGGTTTAGGAGGAAGGCATCGCTAAGTACGCGGCCTACATGCTCTTAAATAATAGAGGCGCTGTAGCTGACTGCTTTCTCTTAGCTTTGTAGCTAGCGCCCAGCGACTTGTAGTGTGGCTGATTGTAACTGCTCACCCTGCGGGCATTTCGTGATTTCCTTCACGCTATTTCCAAAAAATGGCGAAAAGCAGCAATCTTTTCTTTATAAGTCTGCTTCTTTTAAAGCCGCTGAACAGTAGTTTTCTTTCTTTCTTTTTTGTTGCGTGTTGGCAAAGCTACCGTGCATAATATGGGACATGCACGCCATCTTTTGGTGCTCGTGCTCCCCCAACTGTAATTACTGATTTTCACGGAGCCTACAATTTTTAAACGACTGTAAAGTGCTTCCGGTCAGCCGGCATGACTATCACGTGTGCTTCTACAACAGTAATTATTATCGCAGAACTTACAGTTTTGAGGTGACTTATGGTGCGTCAGTTCGTTCAGCAGAAAACGATGCAATTCTGCTTTATTTCTTTTCGTCAGATGACATCTAGCGCCAGAATAGCGATGTTCGGTTGTAGCTGACGGCACCTTGTAAGCTAATAGTGAAAACGTGAGTACAATGACAGTTAGAGGGTTAACTGAGAGGAAATATCACTCACTGTCCGTGGCTTTGACTACGACGGCTTTATTTAGAGATTGACTAATCGTCACATTCCTCAACGCTTGTTAAACGTTCAGTGACGTCTGGAAACAGCGTTTAGTGACGTCTGGAAACAAAGCGTTCAGTGACGTCTGGAAACAAAGCGTTTAGTGACGTCTGGAAACAAAGCGTTTAGTGACGTCTGGAAACAAAGCGTTTAGTGACGTCTGGAAACAAAGCGTTTAGTGACGTCTGGAAACAAAGCGTTTAGTGACGTCTGGAAACAAAGCGTTTAGTGACGTCTGGAAACAAAGCGTTTCCACTGGCGGGGTCAGACTGTCGCACTGCATGCATCATCTTTTATTCCCCAGTCCACGGCAGTCAAAACCGTCTCGGCTCGTTTTGTACCATCGTCACATTTTTCGCCTCAGAGCTTTCCTTTCTTAGCATTCCCTTCCTGCGGGGATTTTCTTCCTCTCTCTCGTGGTTCTCCTGCAAGCACGTTGGTAGACACATGAACACACACACACAAACACACACACTTCATTATCCAGTGTTAGTGAATGTACACCGACGCACACACATAGCCACTCACTCTTAACAGATGGTCGAGAAAGAAAAAGCTGCGACTGATGTTTCTGGAACATATTTGATGTGTACACTCGGAGGTAAACACATAAATGAACTGCTTTGTGTTCTCCTCTTTTTTCAGCAAGGATCTGGTGCATCAGGTAAGCGATTAGGTTTCCGATTCCCAGCACCAGCCTATCCTATGAGGATCATAAATGTTTCTCGCTCATATCCTATTTCCGTTTCCTGCTACCTATGTGTGTTCACCATTAACTCTGTCCCTCTGCTCGTAAATAAAATGGTGATGGGAAAGGTTTTTACTGTTTATTCTGATTCTTGTATTGCCATTTTCAGGTTGGGTGAAGTTCATTTATGAACTTGTTTTGGTGGTGGTACTTGGGAAATAATGGTTGTGGTTTATATTTGATACAAACGCATCCTTTTGGTGATTGTGTTAGATATATGGTATGTATATATATAGCTTTAGTTTATTTGTTTATGAACATGAAAGTTGTATACTGGGTCCAACAGATTGGGTTCATAGCTATTAGGGGGCGGTTAGCATCCAAAGGGATTATTACATCAACCGTTACATACCTTGTCTTTTACAGATCAGTTTTTATTTTCTTATAAAATGTTCGTCTCGGAATAAGTGAAAGATAATCAAGGAGACCGTGGAGGAGGAGGAATTCGTGGACAGTTTGACGTATGATACACACATCCTGTCGGAAGCTAATTCTTCTTTGATACACATGCCAGTGTTCTTTGTCCGTTAGGAATTTGTTTCAGGATGTCAACTGCTTGCGCAGACACATGATATTAACCGAAGTGAGAGAGGGAGGGAAAGAAGGAAGACGTAAAGGGAGGAGGTGGGGCTGGAATGATCGATCTGTCAAAACTCTGGCGCCGATGTCTTTTAGATTGGTTGAAGCGAGTGTGAGCGGAGAGGGTTGGGATTGTTAGTTTTTTTTATTCGGGAATGGTGGGATGAAAGGTAGGTGTCCTCAGACAGTGGGTAACCAAAATGCGAACGCCTGCCGCGCATGCAGTTGTTGTGTAGCGGTGTTGGCCAGCGCGTGCTCATCCACAGTCAGTGCTGATTGGTGAAGTCTGCGATCTGGAGCTGGGTGGCGTGCTAATGCTAAGCTAGTAATATAACCAGGTTAGCTGACTGTTATGTGTTAGCATTCAACTAACACGACTTTGCACCTGGCGCGCTGTCGTCTGAATGCATCAAATAGACCTTAGTTATCCAGGCGACATTTAGAAAAGGTTGTATGATTAGTGCCAACTTTACACCTTCACAGTTTGTAAGAAATCAGTTTTATTTCGGGTGGGGAGTTAGGGAGGGACGGTGGATTTCTCCACAGTGCACCAGTTGTAGTAAAAGCTTTGCTTGTGCAGCCTCGTCCCGTCTGCCGCCCTCGGAGGACAACCCGCTTGCCACCCAGCAGGCAGCCAGCGCCACGCTCATCGCTTCTCAGCACCACGATGTCGACGACAACGAGAACCATCAGGACACAGATGGCGAAGAGGGAGGCGGGGCTGACGACCCCAAGGAGGACAACCTCGAGCCCCCGAGCAAGCTGACACCTGATGAGAAAGACGACAGCGACGATGCTGATGTGGTCCTCGAGAAGAAGGCACCCAAGCTCGATGACGACGACGAATCGTCGAAACCCAGAGGTAGGACCTGACCACAGGAATCTTGTACACAAAGAGTGCGAGCGAGCGTGTGTGTGTGTGTGAGAGAGAGAGGGGGGTTGGGGTTGAAGGGGGAGTTGATGTATTTGGAGTTGATGAGCTTGTTTGCGCTCGTGCCAGTCAATCTGTTTTAGTGCATGTTGGTTGTTGCGTGCGTGTATGTAGATGTGCAAAAGAGGTCTCGTATACTAACGTGCGAAGTTCAACGATACTGTCGAATTACAATGACCTGAGGTTGGATC
Source organism: Pomacea canaliculata (assembly GCF_003073045.1). Classification (NCBI taxonomy): domain Eukaryota; kingdom Metazoa; phylum Mollusca; class Gastropoda; order Architaenioglossa; family Ampullariidae; genus Pomacea; species Pomacea canaliculata. The sequence continues at coordinate 20,450,805 of NC_037594.1, read as the reverse complement.
ACATGATTTATTTTTGCGATTTACAGAACCACGAATATTAGTGAGACCTGTGGTCTTCACCGTTTTGTTTTTTTTTTCCCCCGAGAGTAGAGGTCAGAGGGAAGAAAAATGGAGCCGTGCTCAAGGAAAACAAACTTGTGGAAATTCTTCATTAAATTTTTTTCTCTCTTTGCTCGCTTTAAACATCTCGCGGAAATCTGACCTGTCTATAGCCAGATAGGGATGCCTTTCCCTGCAGGTTTTTTTCACGATTTTGTTAACTGGTTTCGTAGCCGGTAGATAGATCAGTCTTTCTGGCAGTCAGTCAATCTTTTCAGTCAATTGTCACTCAGTAAACCAATCAGTGTATCAATCAAGTCACTCATTCACTCTCTATTCAGTCAGGCAATAGCTAAAACACAGATAAATTTATTCTCGAACAGAAGACCTTCAGGGGATAATTTGGGATTCTGCAGTCAGGGGTAGAACTGAGCGACATCAGTATAAGGGAGAGAAGCCAAGAAAACATAGCTACCCCCTATCCTCATCCCCCTCACGCCTGGCAAACGATCTGCCCCTGTACCCATAAAACGGGCATTTCCCCAGGAAGAAACGCAGCCTGAAGGCTCGAACGGGTACGTTGATGGGTGTCACAAAGGGGAATGAGTGAGGGGAATTGGGGTCACGTTTCGCTGGTGTTCGATCGGTTTTTAAGGAACTACGGTGTTCTCGGAACAGAGGCGAGACGCCAGCTCCCGCGTCACGTGGGTGCCTTTTGCGCGTGCATCCCGCACGCTCTCACCCCGGGTCCCAGATAGGAACTTTCGGGAAACGAAGACAACGTGGTTTATCTGTTAAAACAATAAGATTAGAAAATAAAGGGTTTTGCATGCGTTGGTTATCTTGTACTTTTTATTATGTCTCGTAGTCATTGTACTCCTGCTTTGGGTTTTCTTATGACATCTTTAGCTTGAGGATTAGTGTGCGCGATGTCCCTCGAGGGAATCCACCCCACCCGCCACTACTTTTCAACACGAGCCAACCGCCCTACGCTTCTTCGATCTCTGCCATTGCATCATATGTGTTTGTTTGATCGTTGAATTCGTTATCACGCCTTGCGACCGCGAAAATGAGTGATTGGCAAAATCACAACTGTGACGAAATCGAGCGCGCGCACACACACAAACAACCTCCGCCAGGTAAGACGTGCAAGGTCGTCGCACGCTCTGATGTCCCGGCCGTTGGAAGTGCATTGAGTAAATCACATCCCAGGTCAAGCCTGTCAGCATCTTGGTCGCGTCCTGAACGTCGCGCGCTGACATCATCATTGCTGCCGTCTGCGCATGTCCGGGGTTTACGCGCCCTGTCACGTGCGCTCGCCCGGTTAACGCCTGAGAGCGCCGGGCGCATGAAGTGCACAAGCGGATGAACGTCCAGAAAACTGGCGGCGGCATCCGAGTTAGATTGGAAATCGATGCAGTTGCACCTTTGACCTCTGACCTACATCTTCCCGCACCGGTCAGTGCAGCGAGATGTAAGCTACTTGGCGCGTGATCGACATTGTACCAGAAGTGCTCTGAAACATGGGACCGGCGGAGACTGAAGCATGCAATCCACCCAGATGAAAATTCCCCCCTAACCCGCTTTTATTATTTATTTTTTTTAACAACGCAGATGATGTATTCGAAGCTCGTCTAGAGTTCAGGCTGAATTTGTGGGTGGGACAGGGGCTTTAGAGTGCAATCGTTGTTGACACTGACTTTGTCTCATTGAAGAACTCATCTGTAAAGGGGTGGGGTCACGTGCAAGAGAATGCAGAGGCGGTAGTCTTATTTTTTTCTTTGACATTACACAATAACCTCCCTGGGAATCCCCCCAGTGATACAAGAGATGCCGTAAAGACCAATTGTCTGCTCCCTGTAATGGTCCATCGCCATATTGCGCAAGTCCTGCAACATCCGACTTGCAAGATAGTGCGGTGCTGGCCACCTCTGTCACTGGGAAATTGGTAGGGCGGAAACAATCTTTGGTGACAAAGAACAGCCTAGGAAGACTTGAGTTGCTAGAGAAAGTTTGCGGGTATAGTTTGACACTAACCAGTGGTGATTTATTTGACCAAGCATTTAGCTTGGACTCAGTTATAAATCACATTTTGTGGAGACTTTTTTATAGGCGAGGACATGGTGCCTTAGTTGTCGGAGATAAACTGTGGGGGAAGTTCACTTGATTGTTAATAAAGGATGGGCTTGGGGAGGTAGAGAAAGACGACAAAACTCAAGAAGACAAGAAGAGCGGAAAGAACAAACATGCTTACTGTTGGTATGATAAAAACTAGATGGAGGGTGGGATGATCTCATTGCGGATATCAAACGTTCGCTTTTGTTTTTTCTCAGACTCTATGTCTGTGTGTTGTTTTCGATGTACGTGTGTGCACGCGCGCTTCGCTCGATTGAGAAAGACTAGCGGTAGGCCTCTGTGTGTGTGCGTGCGCGTGCGTGTGTGTGTGTGCGCCGCGTGCTGTGTGGCAGTGGCATTCCTGCTCGTTACACTCGATTCTGTCAACACATTTAAGGATTTGTGGCCGGCCGTGGAGTCGACAGCTAGAATCAGCAAGTAAAAGCTCTCCTCGTCGAGGCCGATGTCGTGTGAAATCTGCCCATTCTGGCGCAGATCCTTGCTGTAAATGAGCCTCGTCCATCCCCTATGGAACCCAGCCTCTTGTCCATTCTCGTAACACCGAGGCTGAAGGAGGAGAGCTAGCTGCGTCATGTTCAGCAGCACCACCAAAAGGAAGGATCTCATTAGAGGATTTTTTTTTCCTTTTCTCCCTCTCCCCATCCCTTCCTCGTTTTTTTCTTTTGCTTTCTCGTTCTCTCTCCTGTCCTTTCCTACCTCCACCCTCCTTTTCTCTAGACCCCCCAACTGGTTCCTGAGCCTGGAGCTATTGGAGGAAATGTCAGGGGTGGGCAGCGTCGAAGCTGATGAAGCTATTAATGATTTTGTGCGTTCGCCCACCCCATTATTGGACATTTTGCTTGCTTCTTCATTGTGACCCAGAAAGAGAGAAGAAGAGGGGTAGAGAGAGAGAAGTCTGCTGTTGCAAGTATCAAAAGTTTCCGCGGACATTTGCTGGCTTTGCGAACATGGACATTATAATATAGCTCGGCACGCAACTGTTCGTGGGTTTCGGGGGAGGTCTCGCCCGCCCACCCTCTTCTCCCGTCTTCTGCGACCTCTTGGCACCCGTTAGGCACCCTAGACAGACCTGCAGGAATGCATTGTGTATTGCAGACAGGTAATCCACTCAACCTTCTGATCCTACAAGGTAGGAGACCTCACGGACACGCCGGAACTAAAGGGACCGTGAAAAATGTCACACCGGGAAGGTTAGAAAATGTTTTTCCATCTCCTGCCAGGGACATGCTAGCAAACTCTCACATCCAGAACCGAGTGTTTTGACGAGAATTTTGAGCACTGTGTTATCTTGGACACTAAGATCAGAACAGCTGCTCGGGTGCCATTACGGTAACACCCGGGTGTAAAGAGCTATCCACGTCTTCCTCACTCTGCGCCTCTCATTCTCTCTCTCCCTCACACACATTCTTGCCTCTGCAGTTCCTCAGCGCGCGAAGCCCTACATCCATTTTGGAAGCCTGCTAGATGCTGCTGAGGATGTAAGTTAATTAAGTGTCAGCGGAAATGGTGTAACCAGAGGACCGCGCGCGCTGACGAGATCCACATTAGCTCGCTAACAAGTGAGGACACGAGCTGTTTAGACCTCGCACCTGTTTTGATGATGATGCCATGTCTCATTAGTCCGTGAGATGACCACGAGCCTGCCGGGCATGAAACGCACAGCTAAGGTGATTCACATCGGCACCGGTAGAGGGAGTTTCGTCACTATCATTTTCTCAAGCTTTCGCTGTTGTTGTTACAAAGCTTCTTCTTCAAAGTTGAGACCAGCGCACAATAACCCTGGACTGAGATGAAAGTGTTGAGAGGGATCGGTGTTTCACTCCGAGTCAACAAGAAAGGTTGTGCCATGGTCAAGCCGTAAAATAGTACTGAGACTGGTATAGAGATAAACACACATGGACGAAGTATAGTGCACTCGTGCTCATAAAATTTGATTCTTTGTCGCTTCTTTTCATTCATTCCCTCACCCTCCTTTCTTTTATCATCCTTTTGTTTTTCTTGCCCTCCCTCTCTCGTGCGCATACTCAGAGGTAATTAGAGGATTGATAAAAGAGGCCAAGATACTTTTTTTAAAGAGACGAAAAAAGTAATGATTTGGGGGAAAAAATAACATTTACTTTTGGCTGCTGTCGTCTCGTCCACCATTTCTGTTATACAACCACCGAGGGACATTTAAGCTGGTCGAGTCTTGTCAGTAAACCGCCCCTAAAGACACAAACGGGACTCGACATTTTTCCTGGGAACCAAAGTCGCTCTTGTCCCTTGAAAGCGACTCGCGCGGGCTGAGGTCTGCGTGGTTCTCCCAGTGCTTGCAGGCAAGGAGAGGAGAGGAAAACAGAATGTGGTATTTAAACGAGACTGAGCAATGTCCACTAGCCTGCGCCAATTTTCTTCGGACGCGCCTAGCGGTACCGGAGGGACCGGACTACCTTCGGGGCACGACTAGAAGGTAGGGTTCTTTGACCTTTGCACCGGCGTCTCCAGTGGCAAGCTTGACCTTAAGGATCTGTTGCGCTCGACAGGCCTTTTGGAAATCAGATCTCGACTAGATAAGGGAAGAGCACGCACCACCGTCCGAGAACCCTTCTTTATACATTCTTTTTTTCTTTCCTCCTCCACCCCCTCCACCTTCACTAACTCCTTACTGTTTGCTTGATGGCAGGCTACAAAAAGTTGTCAAACTTTCATTATTCATTATTTTTTATTGTGAGGTTTTCCTTTCATTTTGTGCGTCATTCAGAAATATGAACTGGATGGAGAGCAGGGTTTTTTTGGGGGTAGGGATATTGAAGGCACAGATAAGATTTACCTGGCTGAGGCGTTTGATCTTCAAAGGTTGGTTGTAATGCTTACCTGTACTCATCATTCATGTTAACGGGCAACATCCCCGTGTCTGAGGGCGACATGTCTAGCCAGATTCATTCCAACACCTGAATGTGGAGCGCACTCCTGCACCACAAACCCTGCATTTTAGCCGACTACTGCCTGTCCACCTGGCGCCTACCTGTGCATCCAAAGCTTGGATTTCACATCTAGGGTATAGAGTGGAACCCATTGACAGCCAGGTCAAACCAATAACCTTTGTCTTACGTACGAAACACAAGCTCCCGCGAAAGAAACGGATTAACTAAGCCTTATATAGTTACTTTGTCGTGCACACGGTACCCAGGTCAAAGGTCATCGTTTTAACCACCCTGTAATTATCTGACCGCAGTCTCGATATGAAATCCAGCCGTGGACCCTAGATGTTTCTCCTGCCGTGTGTTCAGGCCAGAACCATACATCAATCACCCTTGTAAGGGTTTTTGTTTGTGAACCGTTCCGTCTGTGTCTTCTTGCCACGTGATACGGCGACGATCAGGTTTTGTGGCGCACGGCCGTTGGACGACTCATGATGGCGACGGGAAAAGGACACGCAATTCTTGGTCAGGCCTCTTGTTGGCTGCTACCATCCATACAAAAGGCTTGTCCAGCGCGGAGGGAGGGTGATGGTGGAATAGGGGGGGTTGGTGGTAAAAACAGTCGCACGATGGCTAGAGGTTGCTGGAGGCTTCCTTCCACTTCGCTTCACGTTGCTGTTTGTTTTATTTTTTTTCCCCGGCTGGAGTTTTGCGTTTTCTACAGACTGTAGCATTACCGCGCGTTCGCCTTTTTTTATATTTCCATGACAACCAGACTACTCGACATCATAACGAACGTGTTTTATTTTCCAGGGTTGCTTTGAAGTTGTTAGCGCTGTCTTTGAACGCTAAGTCAACCGTCGACTTCAACAAAGAGAACATCTTGGTAGGGTTCTTTATTGGTAGGCGATCCGTCCACGAGATTCCTGAAATACAAAGAAAGCGAAAACGAAGATGAAAGATAAGTTGGTGGGTAGAGTACAGTAGGAGATGGGGGGGGGGAGGGAGAGTGAATGGCGTGCGTCTCAATCAGTGTCCGCTTTGGTCACTTGAACCTAAAAAAGTTTCCACAAAATTATTCAGCTCAAAGGGAAATGACGGTCGCCATTTTCCCCATAGTAAGAAACAAAAACTTTGGGGAAAGAAAGAAAAACGAAACAAATGTTCTACGAATAGAAAGAAACGAAAAAAAGGATGGAAAAAAGATAGAAGTCGAAGAAAAGAAGGATGTAGGGTGGGTAAGGCCACGTGGATTGAAAGCGGGGACGAGAAGAGATTGCGCGGACAAGGGCGCTAAGCAGGCCACTGACTGGGAGGCTGGATGTAGTTGTAGGGACGCCAGCTGCGGCCTCATCAGCCAGCCGTTGGTTGGTGCAGTCTGTCGCAGGGCTTCTGGCCTAGGAGCTTGCGGGGCTTCCCTAGGTCCTTCTCCTTCTGTTTGTCCAAGAAAATCAAGAAGAAGTGAAGTTTTGCCCGTCGTAGGGCTTCGGAACGATGAACTTTCGTTCTGTCTCCTTCTTTCTCTCTTTCTGCGCCTCTCTCTTGTTTTGTTTTCCTGGTTTACACAGTAACCAGTCCTTTTTTTTAATGTTAATGACGGAACTTTTAAATTAAATGACAGGTTTCCTAATACTTTACGGTTTTTAACAGGTGCTTGTGAAAATGTGTTGCGGTTTTCTGATCAAGATAAAGTGAGATTTTAGGATATTTTCCCCCTTCCCCTATCCCCAAACTCCAGGTTCGTTTAATGCTTTGTATTTTGTGCTCCAGCACAAGTTAGCCTATCACTTCACATAGGTTCAGCAATGTCGAAGGTGAAAAGTCAGTTAGGTCACTTTTATTTGTGGTCTAGGGAGGGGAAAAAAGCAGAGAAGGAAGAACGGTATGAAACCCAAAATAAGATTTTAAATAATGGACAGGTAAGAAAATAAACTTGCTAGTTAATATTAAAGTCATACTCAATTAAATCTTTTAGATAGGCAACAAAAGAAGAGCTCTTTGAGATTTTAAATGGAAAGATATGATAAAATTAAAAAAAAGTGTATTACTCTTACCCTCTAGACCTTTTATTTCCATGACACCATCATGACTACTTTCAAAGTTTCGCGAATGGTTTGGGAGGAAGAGGAAGACGACGATGAGGATAGTTTTGAAAAAGTTGGTGACTCAAGTATAGAGAAGAAATTTTTTTTCCCTCATACTCCAATTTTTTAGCATCTGAAGCTTTTTTGGATGGTAGGTTTTTCAAGAGTTGAGCACAGAGTTTAAGGAACAGTAAAAAAAAAAACCTAAAACTTTTAAAACCCAAGTGGTGGCAGACCAGAGTGGGGTGTAAATGAGACCTGAGACTAGTCGTTGCTATGCCACATGCGATCTGCCCAAATTGTCCGGCATTTTCATGCATAGCCACCCAAGCTCTAATGGCCGTGCAGCTTTAGCCAGAAGACCAGACGGCAGCAGCCATCACGTGACGACAGCCGGGCACCAGTTGCGCCTGCTGCAGCTGCCGGCCGCTTGATATGGAAATACAGCGCCGCGCCGGAAACAGCTGCGGCCGCATGGCTGCTCAGAGTCGCTTGAACCTCGGTAATCGCTTGGCTTCTCGCTGACCCTTGAAGCCGCCCACAGGACACGATTCTCTACCCTCTTCTGTTGTATCCACCCCGAGGGTGAAACTGGTGGATAGGGATGGTGCGCGGTGGCTCAGGGCCTTTTATTTATTTATTATTGCTTTTTTTTTTTTTCTTCCAAGCCATTGCTAGAGATTCTGCGAGATTATGTCCTTGTTGTGATTAGCAAGTAGCATCGTTGATTGATGTTTTCTGCGATTGATTGATGTATCGTTACATTATGATCAGTTCCATGTTGTGCAGGTAGCACGGATGTGATGGTGTCGTGGTCTGAAATTCAGAAAGTTTGTTGCGGTTTAATTGGCGCGTGAATGGGTGATATTGCGCATGTGGATTAAAGAGAAAAGGGAAGAGTAAGGCCAGAGGATGTGTGATAGTCCGCCGTTAGCTGCAAACCCTCAAGTGTCTAGCTGGCGCTTAGCAAATTTTGTCAGAAGTAATATAGACCATCAAATGGTGTGTGCAGCTGTGCTACGAATTGTAAATATGTCTGTGAGAGAGAGAAAGAGAGAAAAAGTCACTGGGGAAAGGGAGAGAATAAAGTTGTGTGTTTGTTGTGTGTTGTTGCGTTTTTCTCGTATGAGAATCTTCTTCATATTAGGTCACATCAGTAAACTTGAAAAATATCCCAACATTTTTAGTAACATTGTACTCTAGTTCCCAAGAATAGAGGGGCGCTTTTCAACACGACTTTTGTATACTTCCACTTCTTATTAAGCAGCTTTGTGTCCCCTCTCCACACCAGTGATCAAGTCTGAAAGCAAGCACGTGACATAGCTCGTGCAATTGTATGCTTCATTAAATCAGTATATATATATATTGAGTTTTTTCCTTTTCTGTTGCAGAGAAGGACGACAACAAGGCAGTGGTAGATATACGCTACACATACATCAAGTTTAACAACAAGTAAGTTTTTTCTGGACCCTTCCAGTGTTTTGATGGAGTCCTTGCTTCCCTGTTTTAAGATACAGTAAAACTTACTTTTCTATTACTGTCTAACAAAACCCAGGTATTGGGGTTTCAGCAGGTTCGCTTGGTGTTTGTAGTGTGCGTGCGTTTGTTTGTTCGGTTTGTTACTTTGTTTACATGATTCATCTCAAACAGACCTCTACATCACCCATAGTTCACCAAGCTTCATATTTATAAAAGTAAACATAGACTCTAAGTGCGAATATCTCAAACTTTTTTTAAAATTTCACAGCCGCTTTACGTTACCTCTACTCTTCTCAGAGTAAAAGTGAAAAATATGTTTCCTATGGCGAGAAATGAGTGGGTGGAGGATAAACTACTGTTGCAGGTTTCATTGGAAATGCCAACGTGTTACAAAACAAAAAAACAAAGGTTTGGGGAGAGCAGACAGTGTAGAGACCCGCTGTCTTGATGTCAACGATTTCTTAGACTCTTTCCACATGAAGTCCGCCTGCCATCCACTCTGACCTTATGACATCTCTGTACACGCAGGCGGCTGACCTTCGAGGTATCTTACTACCGTGGAGGTCCCTCTACCTCGGATCCACAGCTACAGGAAGCGGTGTCTTTGGACAAAACGTAGTCCCTGGACCGCAAGGGATCTGGTGACGTCCGGGGTTGTAATTCGCACTATGTCCGGTCCATAGCTGCCCCTCAAGCAGCTTTATTCCCAGTCCATGGCTACTGTCTCTGGTGTTTTCTTGTTTTCTCTCGCCCTCGGCATCCGCAGGGTTTTCGGAAGCTGAGCTGCTGCTGGGCCGAATTGATGTTTCGTGACCCCGAAATTCGGTGAGGTCGCAGATGGTCAGGTCCTTGCCGGACGGAGGGTGGTTCGGTCCGGACGCTCGCAGCTGCAGATCTCCGTGGGATACGTTGGCCAGGTCTTAATTAGTAGCCCGCACCCTGAGATCGCGGCCTCCATCTTTCTCCTGCGCCTTTGTGACTTGGATCCGAACCAACCTGTCAGATGCAACGACTGCGGCAGCAAAGGAGGAGGTCAGTCGCAGTCCGGGTTTCCCACTAAAAGCTCCGCCGCTGTGCTGTTCAAATTGTTTCCGAAGGAAATTTTAGGGCCTTTATTACTAGGGGATGCTTGCGCGACAGATTCCTGCAGCGTGAAGATTGTAACAGCCATTTTGTGCATTTGGCGCTGCCCTGCGGAGCCCGTGTACAGCTCTCGTGAGCTCCACTTATTTTGCTCCATCGACCGTAAGCTTCTATTAAGGAATGCCCGCACTGTTATTTTTGTTTTGTTTTAAATTGACGATGACGAATGGGATAAGACCTGGCGAGCTGGATTTTTCAAGGGACATCACCCTTCCACCGTAACAAAGCTAGCGATTTGCAGGACCTTTTTTTTCCAGACGTCACCGTAAATCAACATTTCTGTTCTCGTTCATTTCTTCCATTTTTTTCTTTTCTTTCTTCATATTTTAAAGGACTCGGATCTCAATCTGTAAAAAGCTGAAGGTAGCAGTCGTGGAGTGTATCGTTTGATAAGTCATCCGTGAAAGTGGTTCTAGCGAGTTCTGGAGATGCTTGTCAGGACTGCCAAGACCCGTAACTCTCAGCATTTGTCACCACAGCGAGGCCAGGAGTGTCTGGGTGCGAGTTGTGGTTGTGTTGTCTGCGTTATTCTGATTATGGAAACATACATTTCAATTTCACTGATGGTCCGAGGGTTCAGTGGTCTTAAATTATTAGCGGTACCTTATTTTAAAAAAAAAGAAAAAGCCGTTTTTTGTGTCAGGGGTATTGCTTCGGTAGAGGACGGCTGGCGATAGATGGCCAAAAGCCACGCAAAACAGAGAAGGTGACCGCTAGGTTAACAATTTGCGCCTTCCAACGGTAGAGTTACGGGTCTTGTTATCTTCCGCATGCAATCCCGACATTACTCTGGGGCGTCGTCTTAACCTCCCGAACTGACTCCAGGCCAGGCGCTCTCCTGCTCCCATCTCTCCCGTCCACGTCTTCCTTTCACGCTCCCTCCTTCTTCCCTCCCTTCTATTTCCAGCAGATTTAGAGATTAAAGTTCTTGGTCGCTGCTGGTCCTGTGACACTTGACATGTCTCTCACATGTCACCGTCCGTCAGGGAGGAGAGTGCCAGCGTCATTCGCACATCCAGGAGTGCCGGTCCTCCCGGACAGCGTTCAGCTACGTCTGTGCCCGATTTCCAGGATACCGGATTCGGAGGATAAGTTACGATTAGTAACTTGGGGAAATTATTTGAGCTTCTGTCAGGGCCGCCGAATCCATCTTTCCGGGCCCATCGTAATCGTTTATTATTTTTCCAATGTTCTTACAAGTTATAATTCGACTGGTAGTATCTACATTTTTCTTAGTAAGTTAACATAGACAGCAAACTTTAGAAAAAAGTTTCACAAATAGGATATAAAACGTAGGAGATAAACATTTTAGAGTTTTGTATAGGTGGTCAATAAATGAAGTAAAAAGGGGTAAGACGATCTCACTATTCACGCCTTTTCTATGAAAAAAAATGTCACCAATAGACGAGAAAAACTCGACAAATTAAAAGAAGAATGAAGTTTAAAGACATTATAAGATTTATATCTTTGTCAGTCACATATATATATATCAAGTCAGACACTGAAGTGTGCAACTCTCTGCATAACACCAGTGCATGCTAAGAAAGCTGGGACTTTCAATATCACTATGTGCAAGCTTTCTTTGGGCTGATTTATACAAAATGGCTTTACACGTTGACTGTCTATATTTTTTAGCTTAGAGAAAAATTTACACCCTGCCAGTATATATCAGCTCTGTGACAGCTTAGTACTCGGGAGCAGTTGCACTTGATCAAATAATAATGATAATAAGTGGGAATGTATAAAGCACAATGTCTCCGCCAAAGATATATGGAAAAGTAGAGTATTGTTAGGCTGGTCATCTGTTAATTTTCTTCTTTCTTTGCCATCATTTTTGCTGATTTTATCTTTCCACATTATATTTATTGCTGGCTTGGTAGCTGTTTTTCTGTCTACTGGTGAAAGAGTAATGTTAAGGTTGGTGACTTAATGATTGGTGTTTTACTGCCAGTCTAGCTTGTTTATCATCCTCATCATTTCCTTTTATTCCAGCATGGGAGGGAACCCACAGAAACATAAATGTCGCCACCTTCTCTGTTAATCTTGTTTATGAGAGACAGTGACTCATGCTACCTCTTTTTCTCTTAGAGGACTGGTGCCAAGTATTGCTTTTAACACACACATGTTTCGTGCGTTCTTATTCGAGAGAACACGTGGTTCTTTCCCGTTTAGGACTCCCAATACAAAATCATTGATTTCTTGCAAGCCGCGATATTTATTTGGAGGCTGATGCCAGCGCAAGCGTGAGCATCTTGGTGTTGAGCCGTAGTCAGTGGCACACGGAACATTGACATTGACACCTCGGGAGGATCTGACAGAGATGCAGGCGGAGAAAAATTAATGGTCAGCTAAGGAGCATCGACTGACAAGAGAATGGAAAGATTTTAACAGGAAAGAAAAGCTCACAAGCTGGATGGAGATACCCGTTCTTCGCCATCGCTTTCTTTCGTTAGTGATGACACCACCAGCAGCCTGCTTGCTGTCAGACGCCGTGGTAGCCTCGCTTCCTACCTCAACACCGTCGTCGATCAAGTCGTCGGAAGGGCGGCAAAGGCACGTAGACAGACTAACGGGGCCTGGAAGAGGAGGTCGGCGGTGGGAGGACTCGTTGTGGTTGCTAGTGTCGGAAAGACGAGTGGCCTTCGCAAGACGAACGGCTCTCGTATGACGAACTGAGCTCGTAAGACAAACGAGGCTCGTAAGGGAAGACGCCCCGAGATGCCTGACGATGCTTTTCGGTTTGTTTCTGTCCACGACCCCAACCGTCAGCGGCGCAGGCTCGACTCTCAATCGGCGATTGAAACCGTTGAAGGGACATTGACCCATACCGTGCAAATGTCAGTGAGTTATTGAAATCTCCATCATTTTCAGAAAAAGCAGGCAACTCTTCCCATTATTTTCTGGTGGTTAGATGTTCAGATCATGTGTTTTCAGTGGAACTCCACTTGACTGGTTATGTTACTGGCACACATAACGAGAGCTTGAAATTAAGCTCAGACTTTGCTAATAGAACATAGCGCTGTCATTATTTTATCACGAATACTTTCTGTAATTTTTCATGATTGTTATTATTTCGGATTTCGAGGATTACGATACAATATTGATCCGCAGAGGCAATTCAAGATAGTGCTGTTACTAGCAATAATATATACATATACATGATATAAAAGAGATAATATAAATGTACATGTTGAAATAGTGTCTCTCCCCACACACACATTCCCAACAACAGCAGATGCAGTTGGTGACCCCAGGCAATCTCAGGCTAGTACAAAATCGTTTATAAGGAACTAATGAGGAAGTTTTACTAGTTGCTAGAATAGAGAAAAAGATGAAGAGAAGCAAAAGGAAGAAAAAGGGAAGAAGAGATTGAGGGAAAGCTAAAAGTTGTGTAGCCAAAGCATAGTCTTGCATTCGGATTAACTTCAGAATCTTCTCTTATTTTTATTAGCTTTTGTAAATCCCCAGTTTAAAACTTGTTAAAGTGCGTTTATCAGCAAGTTGTTGTCGGGGCAACAGAACGCGCCCGGTATTAGCCTTGCTCACAGCTGCTTTCAGTGAAAACCTTAGAGCCCTCGACTCCTGTGTGTGGGCTCTCAACCAGCCCCCCACGCCCTCCCTAACCCCCTTCATAGATAGTATGAGTTGTACGTGTTCTTGTTTGCTGTTGTCCGCACACCTGACTATGCATGTCCTGCTGTTGATAGTTGGTGCGCGAAGTGCTTGCGGAAAATGCATTGCCAGGAACAGCCAATACGTCACACCGGTCGCGCACACGTCACCTGAGCCTGACCCCGCCGTCCCTGGCAAACAGACTTGACAGTTCTCTTCTGTCCTTCCGCATCCATACTTCCGTCGTCCTTCATCCAAGTCCAGCATCCCATGCAAGGGGAGCTCACTCACCTGCCACCTCTTTTCCCTTGCTAACCCTCAAAAAAAAAAATTGAAAAGAAAAGCCGAGTCTTACCTGTTTGCTAGGTCTGTTCTTGTAATAGGGTTGGAGGGAGAGGGTAGCTTTGTGTGATTTGATGACTAGACGCAATCTTGATGCAGTAGAGTATAAAATAATCAAGTGTTTGTGATTCACCCTCCATTGTTCTTATTATGAGGATAACAACTTTGAACGATTGCTTAAAGTTTTCGTGATGGCATTTCTACCGCCAACGTAAAGTGCACCAGTTACAACTGGGTTAGCTGAAACATTGCAGAAACGGAAGAGAAAGAAGAGAAAAGACAGTTGGGGTGCACGGGGATTGGGTGGAGCTCGATTTTGTAAAGCACGACTTGCACGTTTTGCGATCCAATCATTCCACAGAGGTCATACACTTTATAATTATGGCGAGATACTACCCGATCCTTCCTGAAATAAAAATGAAACTCCCACAGATTAACTTATTTTATCCGCTTTTAAAAGAAAATAATAGTTGATTTCAAAACACGCCTGTCCTCGGCGAGGCAAAGTTCAAGCGGACTTGGAGAAGGGTTGGAAAAAAGTTCCGGTGGACAAGAGGTATCTAATCTGTTGTATTTGATATGTGTTGTAATGGGTAGGAAGACTGTTTTGGCTTGTTTCTAGTTTGCTGTTCCACGTTCTCTTAAGTAGCCTTCTTGAGGTAAGCACGGTGTTGTTGTTGTTGTTGTTGTCCATTCGTGGACATGATTCTTCGTGACTCAGCGCCTTTCGCTTGCCCACCTGTAAACATAAAATACCTTGTCATTTATTGGTTGCTGGTTATTTGCTAAACAAGTTTTTTTTTAATGTGAAACATGGAGAATAAGAGACAACGCATGGTTTTGATAGCCACAGTTCTAACAGCCAGTGGAAGACGATCCTCCATTCTTTGTGCAGACGCCACCACGTGGACGGACCCCAAGGCATTGGCAAAGGCCCTTGCAAGGCTTTGGCATCACATATCCCTTCAATTACACGAGTCCCTTTGCTCAAGATCAATGATAAGGAAGACAGGAGTCGTGTATAAAGCAACCTGTTCGTCTGTTTTCTTCTCAGTTTCTTACATCATTCTGTTCGTTAAGATGGATGGAGCATTAAGTTCATGTCGGCACGTGCATCGTTAGACTAGGACTGACAATGTTGAAGGACCTTCACATTAAACATATTATTTATTCACCCCTTAGGGTAAACCTGCAGTCTTCGTAGTCGAATCACTGGTGTGTTCAAAAACATCTTTTTACCCTGAGTCTGCTTTCAAGAAATCTCTTAGTAAGATGAATTGCGCTTTCCTGTGAACAATTCTAAATAATAAAAAACAACTTTGTCGGATTTAGTCTTACTGTTGCTGCTCTTTACTTATTTACTGAAACCATAAAAAAGTTGAATAATGTAAGCTTTAATCTGATGAAATCTGTTATTTCAATTTTTTTCTGCTTATTCTGCTGTCACTTTGCTGCCCACATTTTTCTTCCTCAATAACCAGCATGCAGTTTTTCACCATTTATTTATTTATTCATTCCAGAGCTTCTGTTGTTTTCTGGTTGTCTTTTGATTGAAACATGAAGAAAGTGAGAAATGTGATCTTTTGGAACCGCATTTCCTTCCCAGCCTACTTCTTCTCCTGACCAGCAGCTCCCAACATCCACTTATTTGTTTATTTACTCACTAGAGCGCGCGATGAACACAAACACAAACACAAACAACACTACAGAGGGAGGAAGAAATAAAATATCGCCTTCAGCCTAAGTTTAGAGACCAGCACTTATTGGCTGTAGGGTCGGATAGCTGGTGACGTCACACTAGTGCGCCTCTCCGTCCAACGGTGCAGTTGCCCGCCCTTGTGATGTAATTAGGGAGCAGGGTAATTTGCAGGGCGATTAGCGACACTGGCGTGCCAAGACCAAAGGTTACGGCCTTCGGTTTCGGGTGAAGGGAGGCAGACAGCCGGCGCTTGTACCACAACTACGACCAGTCTGTAAAGGAAGGTTTAAAAAAAAAAAAGATGGGGAGGAGGGGCACGGGGAAGGTTGACACGCTTGTCTAAAAGCTGACGGAGTGGGCGGGGAGGATCGTCACGGTTTAATTACATCTCACGCGCTCGTCAGCCGAGCCGAACGTCAAGCCGCGAGAGAGCACGAGCATCACGTGCATGCGCACGAAGTTAAATATTCTAAGGGAAAGTTCAGACGAAATTCATAAGAGCAGCGGTAGATGAGTAAGCCGGTTTGATCAATATTCGTCAGGAAGATCCTTTCCTCCCTCACTTCCCCCCTACCCCATCTGCCACCCGAACCCCATTTTTGTAGGAGTGCATTGGATGTGTGTATGACATTATGTACATCAAACTTCCGCGCCGCTGCAGGTAAAAGGTGAGATCAAAGAGATAAGAGATTCAACTAAGAGCTTGAAGCTCAGGGCCACTCCTCCCTCTGGCGAGGCAAACACTTTGGTTTATTATGAATACAGAGGAAAAGGGCGCGTGCAGACGCACGTGCACAGAGAGAGAAGATGCAAAGTGGCAGAGGTATGCACAAACATGTATGTGTGTATATCAGAAAGAAAACTTGCCATAATTATGTTTTAACCTGGCGACTTTTTTAATTAAGAAGAAACTATTATGCGAGTAATAGATATTAGTGGACTTCGTTTTGGACTTTTCGATATTATGCTGATTTACTCAAAACACTTCACGGAGTTATCGCTGTTGTCTCTAAAAAAGAATACAGTTAACGGGCTTCTATTTTGTATTTTTGTTTAAAATGGATCTTGCTTAATAATTCAAAAGACTTATTTGGTATGTATAACACAGTGGAATGTTCATTCACTAAACAAACGATACGTTAGGTAAATAAACAACAACAAAAAAATGAAAAAATAGGCCGAACGGGAGGACTTCTTTGTATATTCTTGTGTAGCTGAATATATTGCTGTGGTTATATAGATATGTCTGAATTTTTAATCTTTATAAGTAATGCCGCTGATTTTATTACATTTTTTTCTTTACAGCTGAAGAGTAGAATAATGTTTAGTGTGACCGTCTCTCTGACTTACTAAAGCAGTGTTTCATTATACATATAAAATGTTTACATGAATAAGTAATAAAAATATATATCTTCTAAACCACTGTGTATATCTTTTTTTAAGAAACGGGGGTTACTAACTGTAAAAAGTCAATTGTTAGAAATTTTGAAAAGTAAATCTTCTCAGAGCTGTTTAAGCTTTAAAGTCAAGAAGACAAGAAACTATGTTTTTTCAAAATTATTCGGGACTTTTCTTATGTCTTTCATATTTCACTTTTTATTCATTCCTGTTATGTTTAGAAGATCACAAAGCATACGTGACCAGTGCATCACAGGGAGCACACAAAAATATTTTAAAAAAACTTTGATGATTAATGCCCATGTGTCATGCATCAAATACATCATTGTTCCCTGACATATCAAGCTTGCATTTATTTCTGACGATCGAATTTATTATTACATTTTTATTATACAAGAGTCTGTAAAACGTGTCTCAAAAAAAAATCCATTAAAAAACAATTCTCCATTTATTTTCATTTAAAACGTTTTCAGTTCAGAAAGAAGGAACAGATTTATCAGTGTTTTCGTGATATTTTTTTTTCTTTTAAGACTTAGGAAATCGAAGGTTAGTTAATTTCTACAACATACCAAGACATATTGGTATATTACACAGATTTTAACATCCTTTTAAACGGTTTTGTGATGTTGTATCAAGGTTTCACTCAAATCCTTGATAGAATTGAATTTTTAAATGAAAGAAGAGATTGTTTGATGAAGAGGAAAGCCAGCAGAATGCATTGTGATGCAAGAAAATAAAGATGAAGAGATTAGTCAGTACACGGTATCTGTTGAACTTTTTACGAATATGAGAACAGGTTTATTGGCTTTTGGTGGACATAATTATTATTTATTTTGTTTCAAAAATTATAAAGGACGACATAATATACGTATGATTTCATCAGAAAATGTTTACAAAAATTGGTAGAGGCTGACATTGCTAATGAACTGAAAGTTTGCTTTATGAATGTGTAGTATTTTAGATAATTAGATAGTAAAATTTCAAATGAACTTATACGGTAAAGAATTCGCTCACAGTTTTCCTCAGCGTCCGCGTATCCAGACATTTATTTCTAAAAGAAACACAGGGTCACGAGGCCGTCCAGTCGGCACTTGCTGGAGGGACACGTGAGCGAACTCAGTTTATCTTCCAAACATTCTAGAAAATCGAGCTCTGTGGTGCAGCAGTTGAGATTTGTTTAACAAAGTTTCGATTGACTCCAGCACGAGCTGAACTTTTAGGACCGCTCGCCCTACTTTTCCGCAAGATATAACTTGATTGTCAAACGGCCATCTTTCACCTTCCTGTCCAGCTTTCCCATTATCATTTCTTGAGATTCAGTACAAAGTTTTTTCTGTATCTTCTTGGCGATGCAGCCAGAAATATGTAAGGTTCGGTAGTTCCTTAGGCAGTTAATAAAGGGAAAAGCCCAATGGAAAAACTTAGCATCTTTCAGTTTTGCTCGTCATACCTGATGCCTTGCATGGTAAGTCACCTGTGTGTGTGTGTGCGCGCGCACTGACCACTTTTGTTGTCGAACCTTGGATGTAGTTACCTGTTTACATTCTGCATGATGTAACTTTCTACTGGCGCAGAAAGAACTGAAATGCCGGGGACTTGGGTAATCCCTCTTCTTTCATCTCATATTGAGGAAAAGCTGTTTTCTGTGCAGTCTTTGTTCAGCCTGCGAACCTGTAAGAATTTAATCTCGCCCATTAAAAAATCTTTTCTGAGTTGTAGCGGGCTTTGCATGGCTGAAGAACCTGGCAACTTGATGTGCCTTTAGCGAGTATTAGAGCCATTGTGGTGCAGCTTTTACCAAAATTTCTTCTGTGCATTTCTGTGAAATATTCTTGCTTTTGCTGAACCCGCATTTATAAAGTTTCGAAGTGCTACAGGAAAAAAGTCTGTTTAGTGCGAGAGGTTTGAAAAATCGGCACAGCGCCATAAACCATTGCCTGCCATATTGGCCTGAAGAATGATAGTGGGTGAAGTAGGGAATGATGATGATGATGATGATTGCTTATGATTGATGATGATGATGATGATGATGATGATGATGATGATGCGTGATTCGTACATCGCATACTCACACGCGTTTGACAAGTAGGAAACATGGACGACATACGAAGGAACGAAAGGATGAGCAACAGTATGATGACTAATAAAAAAAAATGTAGAAAAAGCAAAAGAGGGATCGGGTGACAAGAACTGAGAGTGTCGTGATTTTGCAGAGGAAGGAAGATGAGTCGGGAAGTAGATAGATAGAAGGGGCGGGGGACTGGACTTGAAAAAGGAAAAGCATTCTGTGGACAGGTGTGTAGAGTAATGCTGAAGGAAGAGGTGTGATTTTAGTGCACATATAGGTGGGTAGCTGGTGGATTTTTTTTTCTTTGGTAGGGGGTTCACAGTAGATAAAAACAAGTAAGCGTATCTTGTTCTGGTGACAGGAATAGCCGCACAAGGATGCGAAGCACCCTGGCTTCCCTTTGTCTCCCCATTCTCACCTCTTTATGAGTGTCTTTGGTGAGATCTTGAAGATGACAACTGTCTCTGCCTCGGGTGTAACAACACATCATTCTATGTCATTCGCCGGCGATATTCTTCTCCTCACCAGAGTGCCCCTGGCGGGTGCCTTCATCTTTCTAAATTGTGTACAGGAAGCTTGTTTTCCTTCTATAACCTGCCCTCGGAGAGTGCGCTTGTCATCTTGAACTCTGTACAGGAAATCCTTTTACCTTCTCGCGAACTCGTTTGGCGCTCGGCATAAAGATTGTTTAAATCATAAATTCTGTACACACGGACCAAACTCCGGAAGAAGCTGCAGGCGCTGTCGTTTGTCCAGTAGTTATGGGGGCTTTGAAAAGCCAACTCCGTTCCCCAGATCGTGTTCAGACAATCTTACCGATAACAGCTTTTCAATGGGTGGATTGCCGCAGCCTTCACCCCCGTGGGAACCCGCAATGCTGGTCCTTTCTTCTGCCACGTGAAGGCAAAGTTCATTGATCTTTTAAGCAGGTGGTAGGGAGCACAAGCTGAGTTTCTGTTGTCTTTTTGTCTCTGGATATTGTGATCCAGGCTGCCAGCATTCTAAGGTTCTGCCATACTTTACTTGCTCAGCTCTCATGTGATCACTTTCCTGCCACAGTGTTTACAATTTTAATGCCCAGTTTCTGCAGTTTCTGACCTCTGGGTTTCGCAATCGCAATAACTTAAAGAAAGCCTTATTTTTATGTATGTTCTACAACTTTACGATACATGTTAACAAAAAGATGTTGTTCTATTGTAATTGCTGTCAGTGTGCATATAACTTTTTTTCCCTTTTAGCTTTAATTTGGTCATCTGATGCAATCAAGGTCTTACACACACACACTGCCATGTTTGCTTAAGTTGTGAAACAAAATCCTCGTGCTGTATTTATTACTGAATTTATTACAACAGTTCTCACATAACCCAATGGCATCTTGAACTTTGAACCTCAACCAGATCTTTTACATGGATCCAATTACCTAAACTGTCCTCGTACTAAAAATAGTGTGATTGCAGATAACAAGAAGGGCAACAGCTACCGATGACACTGTTTGTGTGAAGATATAGTGGTTGTTTATTGTTTACCATTCTCTGTGCCTTCGTCTGTATCGTTATCGTGCATTTGTTAGATGAAGGCGGGAACAGATTTCTCGTAGAAATGAACACAAAAAAATACGATTTCGGAAAGAGCGGGATTTGGATGTCGGCATGCATCATTGTTGTTGCTGTTGTTTCAGACCACAACCTACTTTATGGTCAGGATGATGTTTTGCTTTTATTTTTTGCTGTTACAGAGTCGACGAAAAGTCTGCGCCCGGACTCGTGGCCAACCTGACGGACATCCTCAAGGTGCCGCCCGGCGTCGTGCAGGTGGACCAGTGAGTATACCAAGCTTTTCATGCTTTACCGTATCGACTCTTTGGTCATGCCCACGAAGAGCTTCTGCCACCTGTCCGTGACACTGGGTGTGACAGCCTGGTGTCCGTGGGCTAGGAGGAGCTCTGGTGGTCGTGAGTGTTACGACTGTCAGAGGGTGAGTCCATCCTCCAACAGGAAAAAGGGAGAGAGGACTAGCAAGTCGTATTTTCTAAGCCCTCCCAGCTGCATCCATGCCAGAAACATGAGTTGTGCATTATCAGCAGCCGGGTCCTCTCGGTGTCTCGTTACCGCCATTAAATCGGCAAATTTTCCAGAGTATTATGATTTTAGGATGGAAAGGTATCATTGCTCCTTGAAATACAGGTCTCATCGTGTTTGCGATGGAGGAAGGGGACTTTGTTTATGAGTTCATTGCCTCGTTTTTTAAGAATTTTTTTTTGTGTTTGTTTTTAAGTTTAGCGGGGAGGGAGGGCAGACCAGTACGCTCCAGTGCCTCTCAAGTGACAGAGCTTTGATATGTGATAGGAAGGGGTGAGAGTAGCCGGGGAAAGGGGAATGGGTAGGGTAAGAAGGGCACATTTCCGCAGGTAGACTATCCTGGACTGTTGATGAGGTGGTGCGAAAAGGGATCGAAGAGGCTCTCACATCTTCTGTACATGAAAATGTGGTCATATGCATGACGGAACAGCTTTAGTTTCCAAATTGGAGGAAGAAACATAATCCAAACCACGACCCTTTGGTACTAATATTTAGACTAGTGATTAGTTCTTCTGACCCTATGGCGATCAGATTAGTAACTTCCTCTCTAGCTGTCCTGTACCAGAGACCCGTTTAGAAAGAAAGATGAAAAGTGGTCACTCATCACTCTCCGGTGTGTTGTTTAGGATGTCTAGATGCCTCGCCAACCATGACGTCACCCCCAACGCTTACACTTAGCGCGTGCTGGCTCATTTAACGAAGCCGTTACTGCAATCGAGAAAAGGGGAACAAAAACAAAAGTGAAAGAACTTAATCATCATAGGACCTGGAGATGGGTTTTTTTTTCAGAAAATGGTCATTGAAACCAACGAATGAGCTGAAAGTTCGCGTTATGAGGACTTTGACGTTTAGCGAATGTCCATTTTGTTGATGCAGTTCTTGGAGTTCTGCAAGCTCATCTCGTATCCTTGCAGGATGGAAGCACATAAATGTATCGATCACTTTTTTTCTTCATTTTCTGCTTCGTCGTCGTCGTCGTCTTGTCCTCATCGTACTCCATTTTCCTCTTCCCTTCTTTTTTCAAAATGTTCTTCCATCGACTTTCCTCCCCTTTACCGTCGCGTGGTGCCAGTGTTTGAACTCATATTTCCTAAAACTAAAACGAGCATGTTGGCAGCATTTGTCGGGCTGGAAAATGGTTTCTTTGAAAGACGGTGAGTAGTGTGCAACTCTAGCCTCTGCTGTTTGATCTAACCCTGAACATGCTGCATCCTGATTGCCAGGTTTCGGTTTACCGTAGTTTTGCGGAAATTAATCGATTAAACTGCTAGTCTTCGCCATTATATGGACTGCACAGAGAGTGTGTGTGTGTGTTTGTGCGCGCGCGTCCACGGCATCAAGGTTGTGTTCGTGACTACATCTCGAGGAGAGAAACATCAGCCAACCTCGTGCAAAACTCAGGTACTACTTTTCATGTCTTGGATCTTGAGAAGTAGTGCGCTGTCTCTTTTAAGACAAAGAGCACAAAGAAACTTTTTCCCAGGTCTGGTTGACAGTATGTAAATCTCTGGAGACATCACCAAACGTGGCTTTGCGTGAGCTTCGATGCAGGCTAGTGGAACATGCACGTTTTTCTGTTGCGGGTTTTGAGGCTACGGCGAGTCAAAGAATACCTCGTCCGTCCTCTGTCTTCGCCTGTCACTTTCTCACGCACAAGCGCACAAAACATCAACAAGATCAACAAAAAGTAGAGCACAGAAAAGAGAGCCTCCATACTGTTGGTTGTATTATTTCACATTCTTATAAAGAGATATTCAGTAGATCGTAATTTTCAGACGCTTTCCTTAGAGAAAGCAAACAGTGGGAACTATGGCAACTTCCTATCGAAGTTCAACATCGATCATCAATAGCTCTGCATTAACTGTCGTCCTAAAAGTAGTGAGGAAAGCGTTGTGCACTTCATGTCAGCCAAGCATGAGCGGACTTGAGGAATGTCTTCGAAGACCTCGTGGTCCTGCTTCACATAGCCTTGACTGAGCTGAGATAATGAGAGCTGGAGTTGGTTCTCTTTTTATCTGGAGGACCCAAAGATAAAGCGAGGAGAAGTAAGGGCTTGTAACCCGGACTTTCACGCCTGGAAGTGCCCAGGGTGGGTAGATCATCCTCATTACCACCTCCTTGTGGACCTAGCAGGGTGCGTTGTCCGTCTGGATGACTGGCCTGCCGTGATTGCGCAGCGCAAGAGCATTTCTCTGATAGGTTATCCTAGAACCCTCTCCAGTCCATCTAAGCCAATCATCTGGACGAGCCTTACCTTGCTGGCAGCGGCGTGATCATTAAGAAGAAACACGATTCCCAGAGATCCTTCGGCACCGCTTGCTTCGCTTCATCCGGCCAACGCGCTCACAGATGATTTCTAAGCAGGCTTTGACAAAGACTTCACTTCTCAAACTCATCTGTTCGTTAGAGCAGCAAACTCTACGGCGGAGAAGAATCCCGGAGGGTTTTAAGACATTTTTGGAGGGTAAAATACATTGTTACTTTCCTAAACTCTCGAGAAGTGAAAAGTTTGTAGACTCCCCCAGCTTTGTGAATTACGCAAAGATGTGCGTGCCATTTTTGACCTTTCACCCCGTCTTCCTTCCCTGCCTGTACGCCCACCGCCTACGTTTCTTTCCTTTTTTATGTTGACATTTCAAAAGATGTTTATTGTTTACAACAAACCCGACAAAGCTTTTAAAGTACAGTCGGAAGAAAAAGTGGAAACAGACCTCAACGAAAACACTCCAATTGTCACCCTTCCAAATTCAAAAAGCTGCGTAGGATCCCTCTCTCCCTTACTCTCTTGTGTCAGGGGAGAGTTATCTACATTTTATTCATTTTTTTTTAAGTTCTGATGTTCAGATTCGCATCTTTCAGCAGTCTTGGAAAAGTATTTCCGATGTCCCATTCTGTTCATGACTTCTACCTACGTTCAACCCGCATCCAGGTCACATCCTTCTGTCAGGACAACACTCCAGCATCTTAATGTCTGATGCGATATTCCATATCTTTCCAAACCCAAAATTTTCCAGAGATAATTACATCGTCGATAGTAAGTACCTGGTTTAAAAGATCTTTTCGTTATGTAATCCTACATTTTTGTGTTTCTATTATCGTTTGTATCTTGAAGCTTAACATTTAAAAATAAAAGAAACAGCATAGTCATTACGGAAAGGTATTATATTATGGTAAACAACAACAAAAGTACTGGGTTGTGGGTGTGGGTAGGTGGGCTCGACTGGACTGTGTGGTTCGTGGGCAAACTCCGGACATTTTTAACAGGTAATAACAGATTAAGCCTTTCCACATTTCGATTAAACATAACCACAAAAATAAAAGTTGGGAGGGAAAAAAGACAAAAATGAATGCAAGAAGGGATTTTAGGGTTGAATAAGAATAGACTGTCTTCGGAGGATATTCTTTCATAGTCTTCCCAGAGTCTCTCGCGAGCCGCTGTCTTGTAAAGCTTCAAGCATCTTATCTTGTCTAAACATCAAAGTGAGACAGATTTCCAGGCTCAGAAGATGAAAAATACACTGCTTGCTGGCTCTTTTTACCCCTTTACATTTCTGCCTCTTTGCTTGTAAATCCCTGGCGTGTTTGGGAGCCAGAGTATTTCCTCCTCAAATGCCGCTCGCGCGTATCAGGGCCAAAAATCTCCAAAGCTTCTTGACGAGAGTTGCTGTTCTTGTCAGGAACTGAAGTCTGATGGAAGCCAGCAAATCGACGACGAGAAGCTCGAACAGCAAGAAGTTGAAAGATGGACAAATGACATTTTTTTTTTCTCCCCCTCTCTCCGAGAAGAAAAGGTGGAGTTTAAATAGGTGGAAGTCAGGGGATAAAGAAGAGGGAGGGGGAGGTTGCGATTCAATATGCGCAGGAATTTGTGGATTATCTCTCCCTTCCATCTCATCCGTCGTCACCTGAGGCTGTTCTTTGATCAGCAAGATGGCTACGAACACGTTCTTGCCAGGGCCGTTCACCCTACAAGGCCATTTAAAAGTTTTTTTTTCCCTCTCTCTCTCTCACTCTTTCTTCTCATGTTATCTGGCGAAAGTGATTACCATGACATAGGTAGCTTGGAGACCTCGGTCGGCTCGGGGAAGCGCCGCAAATTACTTCCGTCCTGGCTGCAGCGGAATCCGGGGATGTGGCGGCGTGTGGAGGGCCGAGGAGGACCTTCCAGGGCCTCGGTTGTTAGTGCGCGTAATGGCGGCACCACCGACGTTTGCCACTCAAGCGCTCGCGCAGTCCTGCGTGTCGGCGTGCGTGTGCGTAGCCGTTCATGTGTGTGTGTTGAAGGGGAGGAGGGGAGAAGAGAAAAAAAAAAAAACAGAAGAGGAAGTCAGCAAAGTACAGTCATTGATACCAAGTAGCTGAAAATTCAGTCCAAGGGGAAATAATGAGGTCCATTTGTTGGTGGCATCTCTCTCCCACTCCTCTTCCTCTCTTTCTCTCTCCATCTCTCATTTCCGTGACTCCTTTTAAACATTAAAATATTATTTCTATTTTTTCTTAGAGTAGAACATCGACGACTGTTATGAGGACGTGTGTAGTACGTCTCTTGCTGGCAACAGTCAATAAGGATACCCGTGGTGAAGTGTTTGGTAAAGATAGTCTCATTTTGGTGTTTGATTACGATTGATTTGTTTCCATTTTTTTCCTATCATTTCTAAATAAGAATTTGATTCAGCACAATCTATATACTTTAGTTCTTTACATGTTTTTTTCTTGCTGTGTGTGTCGCAGAGTTGATGGAAATCAGTTGATCCTGAAGGTGTACCCTGACAGCAAGTGGAACTCCAGCACGCTTGCCAGCCAAGCCGGTCAGTAATAGTAGTGGATGTTGTTGTGTTGTTATTAGTATTATTGTTGTTATTCCTGATGATGTGCGTTATATGTATTCAAGGATTTACATTTCGTCACGTTGGATGCTGCACTGACCTTTTGGACACTCTTCTCTTTTATTGACGATGTTGATATTTTGAGGCTTACAGAGTGTAACAAGTTCCTGTAACAGGGTTACACTGTTCCTGTGCTTAGCTTTGTGTTTCGCACATTAAATACTTTCCATATATCGTTACACCCTGTACACAGTGCAGTCATTTCTTACTACAGCTTACACGTGCTACGCTCGCATCACGTGACAGCTTCATGTCATTGCCACCCCATCAACAGCACGAGGTGTTCAGCTACCTACACACTGTGTTGTTCATACCAGCTAGATGTGATCCCTGCCTACCACCTGATGCTCATTATGTTCATTGATTGGTTCTGAGGGGAAGGGCAAGTGTCTTGGAGATGTCTGGAATTTCTAGGAGGGCGTTCCTTGACAAACCTTAGCGGTGACAAGTTCTTGTGGCCATTTTTCCTTCCTCCAAGGCTTGGGCAAGGGAAGGGGTGGAGAAGGGAGGAGGCGCGAGGGGAGGTAGAGACTGTGCCTTCTTGTCCCTGCAGGCTGTTCCAGGCCCTTGTACTAATTGCCTGGTCTGTTAAGAATGCGTCTCCTAGCTCCATCTCATTAAGAATTTTTTTCGGCAAGAGCTGGTTAGAATATTCCTCTAGCTGCTTTTTTTTTGTTTTTTAATCGTGCCTCACACCTCATGGCTAAAACCCTCTGGTCCTTTACTGGGCCCACCAGTTCTGGACGACTGTAACTTGATCTCAAATGTACTTTGTCTTTTTGAAGTCGTTTTAAATTTCTTCGAGCAGGCAGATTGGAGCAGCGGGTGGAGGAGAGTGGGTAACTGGGAAAGGATATTGAGTTAATATGGTCTCGCAGCCTTCAGTAGAGCTGAGGCACGATCTTGAAGGCACCAGACGAAGCAGTAGCAAGCGATGCTCGCAGTGACTTCCGTCTTCACTATTCTTTTCATGATGACGTCAACCTTGTCCTCGCTCGCAGCTCTGTGACGTTATCACCGACGGCGGACAGTGACGTCACGTTTTCTTATCAACGGACTAATATGATTTGCTCATGTTAAGATCATTTTGAAAAAAGATTAGACTCCCACCTCTTTTACTTAACACAGAATAAAACTTGTACGTTTTTATTATTGTTTTTTATTTGTTTTTGCTTTTGATGCTTTCTCCTGGTTCCTTGTCTTGCATCGTTGTCATTGCCGTTGTCGTCTTGTATAATCCGTTTAGAAGGATTTTTTGGTCCTGTCTCGTGTCATCTCACACAGTGTATTACTACACACTTTTTGGAAAGTGCTGAAGGAGCAATACTTAAACTAGCATTTGGCCAAGTGTGGCGAAGTATTTATATAGCTGTCTTGTGGGAAAAACTTGGCCAAATTTGGTCAAACATTTGTCTGTATTGGTCCTGTTAAGAAGAGCGTTTACAAGTCCCAAGTTGTGATACAATTGCCTTCTTGTAAACGGCAACGGATAATAATATATAAATACTGTAATGGATGCTCATAGAGAACGTAGCTAGATTTTATCAGAAATGAAAGCAAGTCGAACAATAATGTGTTGACAAAACCGATATTGCTAAATCGTCTGTCTGCAAATGTACATGAGTTTTTCAGAGAAAATGTGGTGAACAAGGTTTCTTAATGAATCTACATTAACGTTGTTTGTTTGGTTAGTTGGTTGGTTTGCTGGGTGATTTTTTTTTTTTTTTGGGGGGGGGGAACGAAATGTTTTTCCAGAAATTTACCTCGCTTTTTGTAAAATCATGTGATTCACTTGCGAGAGCCGTTAGGTTCCCCCGACCAAAATGACCCTCAGCACTGGTGCCTCTCAGAAAAACCGGATGTCGCCGGCCCAGGATGTTAAAAGATGAGGTCAGCGTACGTCGAAGGAGTTGAGCTGAAGCTTCATGCCACGGGACTCTCGGTCCCCTGTCGATATTCAAGATGACTACCTTTCGTCCCGGAGGTCGATGGCCGACGTGCTGTGTCAACACAGACGTCAACATTAAAGGTTATGTCCCCATTATGTTCCGCCGATATTGGCCTTGTTCTTACATCAGCTCCTTGCTCCATTTGTTATTTCCTTGCTTCAGAATAGTCGGTCACCACAGAAGCAGTTATTAACTTCATGGACTGGCTCATCAAGGGAGTCTTTGTCGATACTCAGCAAGTTTCTCAGAGTCTGCTTTACAAAGTGAAGTGCATCGTGCTATGTGCAACTTTTTATTGGACAATATTGGCGTTGTGCCATGCATAGCATTAGCGTACCAGGCCATCTTTTGTGAGAGTGTCTTCGACAGGAAATTTTGCCCCCACGTACTCAGGACTTCAGTGCTGCAGGGCAGAGCATGTTTCTATAGACGGGAAACCTGCCTCGACATTGCCATCAGAACAGATGGGCGAAGCATTTTCGGTCTTCTTTGCCGGGGTCAATGTAGACATGCAGCTGTGTCGCGCCGTGTGAATGAAGCTTCATCTGTCTTGTACCCTCGTCACTTCTTGACATTATTAGTTCCTCTGCGGGAAGGAAACCGTCTTTTTCTCTCTTCGGACAGAAGACTGTTACAGATGACAGTTAGATTCCTGAGAGCCTTCTGGAGAGTGGGTGAAGAGGCTGAAGTATTGACACACTGTTGTGTCTGTCACAGAGTAGTGGTATTTTTAATGCGTGGTTTGTTTGTTTCTTTTAGCTGTTGAGGTAAACTGCTTTGTTCAATTCGTTTTATTATCAGAACTCTTTAACTCTACAGAATATTTTGGTTAGTGGGTGATAGGGCGATTTTTAGGGCTTTGAGGCGCTGATGGTGGAGAGAGAGACGAAATGGGGTGAAATTAAAAAAAAAATCGGACCTGAGGGACAGCATCGTGACTTAGCCTTGGATATGGAAGTGAAAGGATCTGTGGAACCGAACAAAAATGAATGGCGGATATGATCACATTCATGCACGGTTTGTTTCGCGCACACAAACACAGAAACCGAACGCACAAACAGACTGAATGCACGCTCTTCTTGATCTTCTCTAGCCTTCGCTGTCCCCTCCTTCCTGTCTCGCATTTTCTCCTCTAGAGAGAGAATCGCCGAGTGCATGCTGGCACATGCTGTTGAGAGATGCACAAGACTGCCGGTATTTTGGCTTCAAGACAACTGCTGATGTTACCACGTTCAGCCTCATTGTCAGTGGAAACCCGAAGCTCAGAGCTAGTTGTCTGTGAACTGTCTTAACGGCTGGAAACAGGGTTGGGGAGAGGACAGCAGACGACAGGGGGAAACTGATTGGCTTTCGAGCGTGGCTCGGAGACTGGCACACGTGTAGAAGGGGAAGCAACTAAGCAAGTGAGTGACTTAGTTGTTGTCTCATAAAGCTTTGTGGAGAGTTTTTATTTATGGCTGTTGTTAGGATTATTAGGTGTGACCAGCTTTTTAGACACTAGCATTAACTATTGATGACAAACGTAAGGCAGAGGTCGTTGGTCAAACTCGGCAACTTCTATGTGATCGTGTCTTAGCGGCGCCTTTGATGTTGATGAGGTGATAGATGACAACGGTTGGGTCGTAGTTACTCAGAGATGACCGTCACCGAGCTCATAATGTCATTTATCGATGTCACAAACTGAGAGAAAGAGAGACTGAGAGTTGGGAAAGGTGAAGATGAAAGGTGAGAGAACAGTCGTCGACTGATCCGTTGTCTTTTTCGTTGTTATTGTCCCTTAGCACAGCCCTTAATTTTTTGTTTGTTGTTGGTTTTTGTTTGTTTGTTTTTGTTTTTTGGGGTTTTTTTTTTCACTTTCTCTGTTTTGTTCTGCTTAGTAGCGAGTTAAAATGTGATGAGTACGTTTTATCTTTAAGGTTCTTTTCGCGCTTATTGTCAGGCGATTGGTTGTTTATTTCTTAGTTATGATAGAAGTAATAATAATAATAAGAAATGATCCTCAGATTTTTTCTGGATTGTAAAACTTATGCTTCAACGTGTTACCTCATGAAACAAACTTCCAGTCCATGGTGGAAAAAACCGCAAGAGCCTTCTTCACCTCCAGCCAGAGAGTATCAGGCTCGGGCCTGTACCTCGCCTGCTGGGATTGTGGCTTTTACTCGCGCAAGACCTGAGCGGCCTTGTCGGAGATGGTAGATGGCGGCGAGCCGTCCATCGGTCCCCCCAGGAGACCGGCGTTAAGTTTGGGCTGTCGGGAGCGGCCGACAACACTGTGGCGATGGATGGCCGAGGAAATCCTCCGGGAGAAGCACAGCTGAAGGCCTGTCTGCGCGATGAGGTCGCAGTGAGGTGAGGGTTGTCTTCTCCTGTTGTCCAGTTGCTAGCACTGCTTGTCGTCCCTGGTGGGTCTTTCTGCCACGCCGCGGCTTGGGGATGGAGATGGTGATGGCGGTGAGGCGAGGGAAACCGAAGCCTCTTGCGCCTTTTGCTGTGCCTTGCTCTAATCCTCTTGGCGTTCGGTGTGCCTGATTCCCTTAGCATCACACGATGCGACGAGGGCTGTTTTACAAGGAGAAAAACGAATCTTGCAGTCAACTGACGGCAGAGGCTTCGAGTTCCTGTAGACGCTTTCTTGGGTCCGTGCATTGGAAAGCAAGGTCCGGTAGTACTGTCTGCCACTAGGGGCCATCGTGAATCTCAGACGCGTATCCGGATGCGGACCTCAGTGCTGTAACCAATAGACTATCAACCATCCAGTGGAGCTTAGTTCTGCATCTTTGCTGTCTCTTCTCCTTTTAAACCAATGCTCCCTTGGACCACTTTTTTTCTCTACCTCCGCATCTGATGGAGGAAGGCTAAATCGTGCTGCCATCTGGGCGGCAACCTGCGCTTGTCTGCCGCTCATTGTTGCACAGGTTCTCGTACCGCCGCAGGTTCACGTACCACTCGTCACATTAGCGGTTCACAGGAAGGAAGTCGTCACCTTGCCAACATGTTTGTCCTCCAGCGAGCGCCAACGACACGTAGGAGGACCACTTCGCCAGCAACTGTCAGTCGTCACCTTGTCGCACTCATTAGCTGATGGAGGTTGCCTCCCAGTTTCGGGTGGTCCAGTGGCTCAACTGTTCGCGCCTGTCACCACTGCAGTGAGGATTGGCTGTTCTGGGTTCAGATCTCGTCTCGCTATTTTTTTTTTTTCTCTGCATGTTGCGTCTGTTTACAGGGCTGGCTGCTTTGCCGTGATATAGCCTTGTATACCGGTTCGTTGTAAAACACCAATTAACCTCTTTACCTCCAAGTTTGTTTTTCTAAGTGCTTATTTGCCACTTTTAGTGTACCAATCTAAAGTCATGCTCATGTGGGGGTGGGGAGGGGAAATCGCAGCAACAATCATGAGAATTTCATAAATTCTTAATTTTCATAATTCATATGTTCTCCCCAACATCTTTTTCACTGAGAACCTTTCCGCAAAAGTTACCTAAATGCTCGAAAAAGTTTCGTCTTTATTAATTTCTTAATTTTGCAGTCTGCTTCTCATAAAGAGAGAGATGGTTTGAAGATGTGTACAAGTCCACTTTCTCTCAACCTTTCTCTGTGTTTGTGTGTGTGTGTGTGCTAGAGAAAGACAACAAATACACATGTGCACGGACTGACCAACACACCGTTGGCTTGTTAACCGGACGGATGGATGGAAGGCTGTAAATTATTGACGTGTCTGTCCGTTTCGCTGGTGGTCATCTTTTTGTGTCCTGTGGTGTAGCTCTCCTGTAGCTCTCTTATAGCTGCTGTAGTAAATAGCAGCACGACCACTCACGCCCAGTCGAGACTACCTTAGCCGGCGCCAGGGTGAATTATGCCATTTCAGTGAGGAACCGCAAGAAAGAATCTCTTAGACCTTTTTGTTTTTCAACAATTCCTTTAGTCAGAAACCCAGCTGTGCTCCTCTCCCTCCGCCTGCAGACTGTTATTTCCTGCGTCCGTGCGAGCAGCGATGTGTGCGCTCAGGTCACCGAAGCTTCCATCACAGACTACAACATTCCTGTTGTGATGTTGTCTGTGTGGGTGGGTGAGGGGCATGCGTATGTGTGTGTCTGTGAACTTGCATGTTTGTAAGTGTATGCATATAGCAGTTGGGTTATATTTGTACGGTATTGTGTACCATTGTGTTTGTACAAATGAATATGATTTATTATCACATCAGCGGCTTGACTCGAGGTGAAGGTAAGTATAGATAAGTGGATACGGAAGAGCAGGAAAGCAATGCTCTCAGTTCAGTTTGTTGGTCTGTCTGATTACCCTCCTGGACTCTTTCCTCCACACTCCCCACCACACTTTTGTCCAGAAGCAAGCGTTGATATGTTGCTTTAGTTTAAAAGCTACCTCCAGCCTCTAATTTATTGGTCAAGAACAGGGTCAGGAACACAATGCAGCATAATAGTGGAGTTCACATGGTATAATTTTATTTTCGACGGCTCTTTTTAATTAACATCGCATCTTCGTGAAGCGAGGAGGTGACTTCATAGCGCAGAACGGAAAGTAAATTAAACTTCAGAAAATGATGACTTTCTGTAGTGATCATTTTTGCATCTGAAAAAAAGAAAGGAATACAACTTCAATCCTTTATAAAAGACTAAAAATATTTGATAGAAAGACTTAAGAAAGGCTAGTCTTCCTTCATCTTGCATACGTCTTTGATGTTACCGGCAGGCGGAATTCTGCTTCAAGTACCGTTCGATCTCTGATTTTCCATCGATTTTCTTTGGTCTGTTTATTTTTAATCGCAGAGTTTTGATGTTCGATGTGTTAGCCTTTGTAATCAGCATTGCAAACCTGCGGTGACTTATAAAGTAGTGAGGCATACTAGTTCCAGGTGCATCGCAGTTCACATCTTGAACTTTGTTAGTTGCTAAGACACTTAGCGTGTACACCCGGTATCACATACTCGCACTTTGTTAGGTAAAATAAGGGATAAGAATATAGTCCTATTTTTGTGGGGTATGGTGCCTGCCATCTTTCACTTCCCCTGTCTTGGTGACCCTTAATGTAGAAGTCCAGTGTACTTTCGCACATCGAGACTTGTGAACTGTTTATCCACGGTCGTGCACCCGAAAGCTCGGCGAAGACAAGGCTACGATCCTCCAGACTGACCTTTTTGAAGTTTCCCTATGGTTGCCTGCATGCCATTTTTATATGATATGTCAATACTTCATGACATGATCAACCCCACACACACACACACCCATCCGTGTTTCTCGTTGGGGAAATCAAACCCCAATTGAACTATTTCAAAGAAAAACGCCCTTTTTTCTGCTCTTAGCCATTAGAAGATCGGGGCAACAGCAGCCTACGGCCTGGACAGATTCTTATAACACAAAAATAGTTTTGTGGACGTGTCCTCTAAGACAAAGTACATTTATATAAGAGAAACGTTGGCCAGATTTCCGCCCGAGAGGTGGCGTGTTATTTGACCACAGTTCTTTCTATGGAATGGATCGGGTGTCCGGCAGGGATTGTGCAGCGTGCTTCATGTCGGAAGCCCTAAATCGGCCTCATGACCTGCATGAACAATTCCCCACGTCTTGAGATTTTACGAAACCCTCGCTCACTTTTTCCCTCTACCCTTTGACCAGCACGTGACCTGCCCGGTGCCCTCAGGTCGTGCGTGTTCGATTGTAATTCGTTGCTGTTTTCATGACGACGTGGCTAGAGTTTAGATTTTACTTGCTTGCTGGAAGAAACCTTTTAAAGGACTGCTGTGCTGCCATATTCAGCACCGTCGGCTTTCATTTCGCGCTGCAGAATGATCCACAAATATTTTTGAAGACGGCCATGTCTGAATCTTGGTTGGCTGCAGCGCCTTGTCAGCTAAATAATGAAACGGAATTCTGCTGCACGTTGTCGCACATCACCCACGTAGAGGACTGTCCTCTTTCTAATGTGATTTTGCAACTTGCTTTATTATTTTTTTTCTTCCGTCCTTTCGCTGTAATTCCATTCTAACCTGAAACATAATCTGAAGAGGGACAAGTAAGCAAAAAAATAGAGATGTGAGGTCAGGAAAGAAGGAAGAGCTTGGGTGGGGGTTTGGGGAAAGAGCCAGGTGGGGAGTGACTTGACTACCTTGAGCACCTTTGCTGGAGGAGGGCAGCTAGAGAGGCGAACGTGCGGCCAGCCAATCGGATTTCGTCTCTAACGACTTGTTGCTAAGGTAACCTCGCCTGTACTAATGCATCGTTATCCGAGAAGTGTCTTCCTCTGGCGGCTGGCAGCGACGTCGTTGGTTGGGTAGATCCACCTGGGGAGGGGGAGGGACCACCAAGTCCAGTGTCTGCAAAATAAGGCGCTCGCTGGTGTGGACATTGAGTACACTTACCTTGAAACGCACGCGCGCTCGCTCATGTACACACACGCTCGCGCACGCACGCTGTTAGTACGCGTACTTGCAATATCTATGCTGTCACGCTAATTATACTTAGTCTCAAGAAAACCATATATTCAAGCTTTAAGAGGTAAAACTGTACTTGAGCTTGGGTGTATAGTTGTCTGTGTGTATGTACGTGTTTTGAGAAAGAATGAGATTGTGTGTTATTCTGTGCGTGCGTGCGTGTGTGTGTGTGAGAGAGAGAGGTGTCATGGTGCGTTTATGTTATAAGTAGTAGAAAACAAAATGTGTGTCTGTCCTGATGGCGGTAATAAATCCGTGTATAATGAGCATTAGCTCCCTGATTAATTTGACGCCAACAGCTAGGAAGGTGTGCGCGCGCATATGGGTAAGATGGCGGGAACCAGGATGTTGTTCGCATGCACTTAAGTTCTGAAAAACTGAGGACATGGACTAATTACCGGCTTATGTGTGTCTTGCCCACTGCTCCAGTCTTAGGCGACAGACCGCCCTGAGTCTCGGCATACTTGTGCGTCTGGATACTCGTTAACACCGTTAGTGCAGACTCCAAGAACAAGAATAATAGAACAGTTCGCCTTCCCCTCCCCTCGTCATCCTCTAACCCCCACCCCACCTCCTGTCAGACAACTTCTGGCCTCGTCAGCACCCGGAGCCAGAAGTCTTGTCTCCCAACTGCTACTTCGGCATCTGTGTAGCCTTGGTGATGAAGTCCGGTCTTCACCCTCGCTATATCCTGCTCTCAGCTTTTCTCCTCCTTTCAGCATCGTTGCATGTATTACAAGCCCTCATCTTCACACCTATTTCAGCAGTCGTTGCTTGTCTTATCTTTTCATTGAAAATTTCTGGTAATGTACTGAAGGGATTGGTGACATTCTCCCCCTTTTTTTCATGCCAACCTTTGACCCATTTTTTTTCTCTCTCTCTCTTACTCAGTCGCTCTTTCACTCACACTCGCTTGTTTCTTCGTTTGTTCGGTAAATATAATTAATGTTTCATTATTATTTTGCGATGGCTGACGGATATAACGGTTGGTTGTGGTGGAAAGGACGGCATGTGCACGTTGTTGGTTGTCACCATTTTGGAGGGGTTCGTTTGACGGTTGGGGTGGGTGGGAGGAAATGCAGTGAAGTCTGCTCGTGGGCGGCTGGCAGACGTGGCGAGGTAGCGAGCTCTGGTGGCCACCACGCTGCTTGTTATCGGCTTCTGAAGCCTGACAGCCTCTGGCACTGGCGCGGGCAGGTGACGTGGTGTGGACAGGGAGGAGGGCGGACGCTGCGAACTGGGGGAAGGGATGGGGAGTAGAGCGAGGGAGGCGACAGGGGAGGGAGCGGGTCGATACCCGGGCAGGAGCGGCCGGCGCTTGTACAGCGCGACCTGTGCCCTACGCCGCTGGTGGCACACGGCAAGCAGTGCCTTTCGTAACAGTCCTGCGCAGCTCGGGTAACATTCCGGTGTCCGTGTTAGCGCCGATGTCAGCAAAGTACCTTGGTCTGGCCGTTTTTTTTTAATAGTTTTTTCATTTGTTTGTTTTTTTTAGCATTAGAGTTTTGGTAGAAAGGGTGTGGGGAGATGCGGTTGTTTGTCGGCATGAGCAAAAGAAATTGTTTCCCGAGTTAATAAAGGCAGAGGCGAGAGATGCAAAGGCAGACAGTTACAGAGACCTCGTTGTAACATTTTCCTTACCACATACCTGCATAGTGCACATTCACAGAGAATAGAAAAACTTCTTCATTTGAGAGAGAAAGTGATATAATAATATTATTCTTTAGCTAGCACCTCTTACCTAAAGAACGATTATTGTTTACCAAGACTATCTGCTATAACAACGTGCATGAAAGAAAGTGAAAAATCTACAAGGTATACAAGGTGCATATTCATAAACATTGATGTACCTACTGTGACCTTTGTTTTTTTAATGGTTTGACGCCATTAAGTAAAAACTGTATCGCGGCAAATCAGCCGGCCGCCATTTTCTTACCTGCCGCGCATGCGCATACTCTTTTAATTAGTCGAGCGAAACTGCATGAACTTCAGACCTTAACTGGCGGCTGCTTTGTTGGAGCTGCTATAGTGTAGTGTTTAAAGCGGGTGGTTGTCGGTACGAGCGTTATAGGTTTTTTTAAAGGATATTTTCCTTTTTTCTCCTTGGTTTACACGTTTTTATTATTGTTTTTTTTTCTGTTATGTAAAGAGAGTGAGGGTGGTTACAGTTTTCGATGCTGTGTGTGCTTCTTGTTTGCTAGGACATTCCACTGCCTGCACAATAAGTTTTCTTTGATCTAGGCCCCTTTGTACCGACGAAGTCCCACAGGTACGTGGAACCGTCTCATGACCGCTCACTGCAAAGGGAATGTCTAAGCAGGAAGACAGTTATTGTTTACCCACCCAAAAGCGCATATACAAAGAGAGCAGTGAACGAATATAACCCTGAGTAGATTATTTTATTATTGATGGAGCAAGGGTCAGAGAAAAACGATACGAGTGCATATAAAATACTGTTCACCATCGTCAACTAAACACTTTTCAGCCAATCTCACAGCGTGGAAGAACGGGGAATGGGGATGAGGGAGATGAGCTGCGCAGGAAAGACATCAAATGTAGAAAAAATGGAAATGTGGCATTGTCGGCGTAAAATTTGTACCCATCGTCCATGTCTTGCTTGGAATATATTGGAGAACAGTAATATATATATATATTATCGTCTGGCCGGGTAAGGGGAGAGGCTTTTCTGACGGTGAATGGAGACGAATCGAACTTTTTTTAGAGTTTTTTTTTTTTATCCTTTTTTCCCTGGTTAGCATATCCTTTCTTAGGTTCCTGATGCCCCAAACTCCGCTGTTGCCAAGTGTTACCAGCATGCAACAGGCTCGTGTGGCCGCAGCATCTTGACACTGTAATCGGTAATCACGAGACGTGTTGATCGGAGTCTCCATCATCACATGGCAACAAAGGCAAAGAATTGTGAGCGCGAACTTGACAACAACTGTAGCCAAGGATGATGTCCTTGTTCAGCTACTAAGGGAACACTACCCTGACCCTACCCGGATTGAGACTTGAGTAAACATGCCAATATGGAGAGTTTCTCACTGTTCTCCAACCCACACCCGTTGTTGGTTCTGCATTGTCGTGGTTGTGAATGTCGGCGTGCACGTGAGTGATTTAAATATTGGGGACAAGAGGTGGATTTGTACAATTTTTTTCTAACTATTTAATCATGTATTATTACAATTACAGAGTATACAGTTAAATAATATAGCTTGGCTGTTCATTTTACTAGTAAATAATTTAGATTATATGTTTAAACAATCTATTGCTAGATACATAACTCATTT
Source organism: Pomacea canaliculata (assembly GCF_003073045.1). Lineage (NCBI taxonomy): Eukaryota > Metazoa > Mollusca > Gastropoda > Architaenioglossa > Ampullariidae > Pomacea > Pomacea canaliculata. The sequence continues at coordinate 20,413,257 of NC_037594.1, read as the reverse complement.
TACAACGATAGAATTCAGTTGTAGGTATAAAGCGAATTGGGTAGCGCCTTCTCAGCGTAATATACCACTTTGGTTCTAACAGATTCTCTCTTCCTTCTTGCTTTTAAATGAGTTATATTTGTAAAATACACTTAAATAGATATAGCCGCTGAATTCTGTAATAATACATTTGAATAGGTTTACTTATAGAAATCTTCTATAATTATAGAAGGAATTGTAAAGCTATAGAATGTATTCTATAATTATGTAACTAATTGTCGTTGTATAGAACTCATTGTATAGCTATTTCAAATACAATGCGTAGACAGAAATATAAAAAGAAAACCTTTCTTGCCGACCCATAGTCAAGGAGCGTACATTGCGGTCTAATTGCGGTCACGTGAGAGTCATCAGGGAGTTCAGAGCAACTGGCTGCCTTCATAATGTACAAATAATCTTTCATAATGTACAAATAAAAGATTGTTCAACTTTTTTTGCCAATGCTGTAGAGCAGCTAACTAATAAAGAAGTCATCAACACAAGAAATTTCTGGTCGGGCAATAGGGAGGGTGGGTGAGGTGAGTATGATGAACAAGTTTGCATGAGGGCTCTCTCTTCTCCCGCCTCTACCCACCCTCTAAACTCACAGTTTCTCTTTGCAAACTGGCGCACACCCACACACGCACACACACATGCATGTATTGCTTATCGCGGGTGATCTGCGAGACTTGCAGGACATGCGTGGTTGTCGTGCTGCATGTCTTGTCTTGCTGCAGGTCAGCATCTGACCCGCGGGCTCTAGTAGGGCGTGACGCCGATGAGGATGCGGGCTGTTACACCTGTGTGCTAACTGCATGCCAGCCCCTCCCCCGCGGCACATTGTCACCATCAAGGCTGTTTTACACGTGTAAACAACAAGCGCGTGAAGTGGCACGAAATTTGATGGCTGGTGATCTGAGTCTTGTATTTCCTAACGCCAACCCATCCCTTACCTCCACTCGCTTCACTTTCCCCTTTTCCTCCCGCCTGTCACTAAGACAGTGAGGATTGGCTGTCCTGGGTTCAGCTCTCGTTTCAGGCACGCTGTTCTTTCTCTGCATGTGGCATCTTTTATATAGTCTTAGTAAAACACCAAATTTTCTCCCATTCCATAATCCACACGAAGACTGTTTTGGAAGGTTAGAGCTGACAACGAGGTTTGTCACATAAGGGGTGGGGTAGTGAGGTCAAGGGTGAGAGGGTAGGACTGGCTGGCGATGAGGGCGCTCAGGGCTGAAGGTGACGGTTGCTGTCCGCATGGCTGTGACGCGGCTACCCTTTGATACAGTGAAGGTGTGTCAGGGTGTCAATCAGGGCTGACCAGTCTGACAGCAGGCTCTTCATTCCGGTTAGTGCACGCCCGCCGCGTCGCCGTCACGTGTCCTGCAATGACCGCTGCTTGCTTGTCTTCCTCCTTCTAACCCTCTACATTCCTCCCCCTCCTCCTTCAAGGGTGAGACTAGCTCTCACCGAAACTTTCATCTGGGGGACAGTCGTCGTCCAGCTTACGAACTCCTCGTCGTCTTTGGGTGCACGTGACCTCGGCAGCTGCTTTGATGTTTTGGGTCATTGAGAGCGTTTAAGTCCTTGTCTTTTTTTTTTTTTGGTCTATCTGTTTGAGGATTGTGGAGAGAATGCCAGCTCACTAGAAAGAGGGGTAAAGGGTGTGGGAGGTCGTTGAGAACACTTTGTCGTCTACACCTCCAACGCTTGGGGTCGCTCACAGCACTCGACCATGACTTGCTTGGGGTCTTTGATAGCACGTGACCTTGCATGTCTATTAGTTTGATGCTTGGTGTCCATGGAAACACTTCACCACGTCTACTTGAACCGCTTGGGAATTTTACAGAATCGGAACTTTGACTCTGATTTTTAGTCTCTGTCAAAACTTTGATCAAATATCGATGCTCAAAAAAAGCGACTAAATGCGTCGACGACTGACAAGACAGCAGACGACAATCAGCCAAGAATGCGTTCATTCGTAACAAACGAGTAGACCGCCATTCAATTCATTCGGGACTGAATGTCCCTTGTGGCTTATATATAACATATATGTTCTACTTTCTACACATACAATATTTCTGTTTAAAATTTTCTTTTTCATGGGGTAGGCGGTAGAGAATGGAGGGTTTGCAGTTTACAGTATTGTTTCTTGTGAACCGCTTTGAATGCCATAAATTATGCAAACGGAATTGTAAAAATGAGGTTTTCTTTTATGGCATCAGTGTCTTGTAATGAGTTATAAGGAAAGAACAACGATGAAATAGCGACTGTTTTCGTGTAAGCAAGGGAACCTTGTGCACAGTTTGTCGTTAGCCTCTAGTCAGAACCGAGCAGTCAGTTAAACGGTTAATTTTATAAAGGATATTATATAGTTCTTATCATTATATCATCACTGCTACGTGTTAGTCATCGCTGTGCACGCTCATTTACATAACCCTCGGCACTTACAAAGTTTTGATGTTTAGCTGATACATAAGGGTATCAGTTAGAGGTCACAACCTTTGGCACCGCGAACCGATAAGGCCAAGTAAGGGGTAGCATAGGATTTGGGTGTTTGGTGTTTGAACAGTTTTTATTAAATGCGAGTAAATAAAGTGTTCATGGTGAGCTGTTGATGTATCTGCTTGGGGGATTGCTTAAATATCTTCCGAGCAATGCTGATCATGATATTTGATAGATATTTTAACATGCTCTGTATAGCTAAAGCTATGCCAGTTAATACAGAATGTATTTAGGAACTTATTACACTCGTGCAGTGTTTGCATCGCAGTTGCTAAACATGGTGCGTGCATGTCAGAGAGGCGGAGGATATATCCTGGTCCTAAGTTTTTTCATTTTGTTTTATTTATTGATAGTTATATTTGGGGGAACGTTGGGTGGACGAAAGAAGGGAGTAATACAGGTTATTCAAAATTATGTTAACACTAATGGATGTGTGAGTGAGAGAGTGCGGAAGTGTAAAGGGCTTGTACTCTTGCGTGCTGCACACTTTGACATGACTGCTGAAGACATCCTGCAGGAGAAGTCAGGAGACTATCAGCCGAGCAGCCATGGGTGATTCGAATTAAAGGAGATGGAACGAAATCGCAGCAAAATCCCATCCTACATATCTCTTCAACGGGTATTAGCGAAGATGGAAAGCTTACGGTTTCAGAGAGGCTTAGCAAGCTGCAAAGCACATTTCCTCTGCCATTCGTCGCCTCCGGGGGTCCCCCATCAGACAGGAGACAGTGCAAGCCTGCTAATGTATACTTAGGCCAGGCTGTGAGGGTGCGGGAGGGCTGCGGGGAGGGAGGGCAGCTGGGGATGAAGTGAGTTCACTGCTGCTGCCACTCATTGACAGTTTGTTGGTTTGTCTTTGGATGGCAGTAAATGCTCGGCGCTGGTCAAGAGCATGCTTGTGTCTTTTTAGTGTAGAGTTACAAATAGAGCAATAATGTAGTCAACAAATGGCCGCCTTTCATTGTCAGGGAGATATGGAGCTGATGAAAGAGAGGGAGAGAGTGTGTGTGAGAGAGAGAAAGGGAGATTGGAGGACAATCCCCTTGCCTAAATTATACCCTGTCCACTTTTTTTTTTTTTTGGCCACATTTTGGTTGTATGAAGAATATTGTTTTGTCCTCACAAATAAAGGTATTAAGATTTTTGCTTTTCGAATAAAAATTAAATTTTTGACATTAGTTACATTCATTTTAAATTAAGTACGAAATGACATGAATTAGTTTTTCTCAATACATGCATTTTGTGGGGCAACATTTTACCAGTGGATGTCCAGGTCATATATCTTGAATAAATAACCGACTTGCCAGTAAGGTAGTGAGCGCCAACATGTTCCGGTATTTACACTCTCGTGACTCGTCTTTAATTAATAATTCACGATGGGTTGATAGTGTACACGGATTTATGGGCCTACATCCACAGGTACATTCTCCTCACATCTTCGGTCTTTGTTCGGAATGGTAGTGAGGTAGTAGTGCGGCTTTTGTTGCTGAGGACAATGGGATGGGGGTTTCCGGCCAACATCTCAGCCCGTATCTGGTGTGAGAGAGCTGTGTGAGTGTGAATGGTGTGAGAGCACCACTGTGGCAGTGGACGCCAAGAGCGGCTGGAGTGGCAGCCATTGTCCGCGCGCTGCCGTGCTGTCACCTTGGTGACACCATCATCCAGTGTGGGCGACTGACCACGGTCCTGCTAATGGACCTGCTACAGGCAGCTGCTGGCACCGCCTGCCGGGCCTTTCTGGCGACCGTCCGTCTGTCTCGCGTCTGGCAGCCCCCACTCCCTCCACATCATCATCGTCATTATTATCATCACCACCACCACTACTACTACTCCCCACTCCCTTCTTTTTGACGCAGTTGAAGGCTGGTCCATGGCTGGCACCCCTTAGTCTAGGTAACCGCGAGGATGGGCGTTCCGTATCTGGTCAGCTCCCTGTCAGGCTGAGCTTGCATATAATACTCTCGGAATACTTTCTCTGGAGAAACATCTTTCCTCCATTTCCCGTCTTGCTATTTTCGTATCGTGAGATATCCAGTGCTTCTAGTATACACCAGCTGTGTAATCTGGGAGTAGAGGTTTAGTGATGTCAAATTACGCACAAAAACATGAGAGTTCTGTGTGAACATAATCTCTTCTCCCTTCTGGTAGTCAGTTTTTGGTGGAAGGCAGGGCTGGCACGTGAAATTAGAACGTGACATTAGAGCTGCAGCTGTCGTATGGAGCGTTTCTGACGTCCTTTTCTTGATTCATTTTTTTTCCTGTCATTCTTTCCCGTGGTTTTGGCATATGTGAGAGCAGCCAGTTCTCTTATGGACAAAATATTTTTTTCAAAAAAAAAAACAACATTCGTGCGAAATTTACTCACAGACATTCGTTTGGTGGCTTCTGGCTGCTGGGAGGGGAGAGAAGGGAATACGGGGTTGAAGGAGGAAACAAATGGGTAGCTGCTTTGTGCTGTCCCCTCCGGCAAGAGCCTGCAGACCTCAATGTATGCACGTCCATGCACGGCAGATGGCGGTCTGTTGACGCTAGCTTTGGCGATGATCTCCCTCGGTCTGTAACCGAAATGAGAGCTTCATCGCGGGTCTGAAGCCTCCGTCACGAACTCTAGTTAAGAGTTGAAATTAGATTTCGTTGGAATGTTTCTGTCACCTGAACATGGAGGTCTTGACTACAGTGGTGGGCTTAATGGCGAGGACAACGCACACGAGTTGCATCCCCCTTCGCCTGCCAGCCATGGACAGAATGGCAATGACGACATGGGCAAAAAACGGTCATAGCTTTGTCTTCACCCTCCTCATCTTTAGGATTACAAAATCTCACTCAGCACTTCGTTTTATGCATACAATAATAATTCATCGACATTTGAGGCACACTGACGGTCTTCAAGCTACTCCAACACTTCTTTCTTGGCCTAGACATGCATTTCAAAATTAAAGAGTAGATATATTTTTACTCGGATATACATCTTGCTTTGTCGATTTGTGAGCAGGACTTGTCTGATGGAATGCACGCACAAATTTTACAGGGTTTTTTTTATATATAATGTGCGGAAATGCAGCAGCAGATCTTGGCGTCTCCAGTTAAGATTCCTTCACATGCTATCGCCGGCGTCGAGGCTTTGGCGAGGGTTTCGTCCGAGTACATCACATGCATGCACACAGGCACGCGCCTGGTCGGGTGTAAATCACACGTGTCAGCTCCGGCCCAGTGCCTTCGGTCCTTTCCGGCCTTTCCCCTTCTTGTCCCCCTCCCTCCCCTGCCACACACACGCGCGCGCGCACACACACACCTCCCGCTTCACTTGTTACACCCGCCCTGTTCGGCCTTGCCACGCTCGGTTGCGCAAATGGGGCTGAAGAAGCAGCAGAGGCTGCGACCCTGGGGACGTCCATTAGGCCGTTACCAGACGGCATCTCCTCTACCCACCCCGCCACGCGCCCACCTTTTTTTTTTTTGCACCCCATCCCCACCGCCCCCAACTTCGGAAGTCTCGGGGAATGTCGTGTTGCGACGAAGGGCGTGGTGAGAATCTGTGTCGTCGCCACAGGCAGTGCAGGCATGCGCACTGAGCGACCGGAGGAAGAGGAGGGGGGTTGGGGTCAGATCTTTGCGCGTGCCATTGTTGGCCGGGTGGGGGTTCGGGTGACTGGTGAAGGGAGGGTGGGTGTCGTGCACGCCGCGCGCCCGTGGACCACGGACGGTGAGTCACCGCACAGGGCGGTCCGCGGAAAGAGAATGAGCAAAAGTAATTGAAAGCTCTAGGTACCTTGCGGTTCCATTACGGACGTCCTCGCCTGCGAGAGAAAGCGCCGATTGATCTCGCGAAACACCACGAGACTTCCACTGTGAGCTGCTGTCCTGTTTCTAGCTATTGTCATTCTCTTTCCTAACTTTTTTTCTCCTTTTCGTCCTTTCTTCTTTTTATTCTCTAATTTCTTTCTTTCGTGAAATAGCAACACACACAGAGGTCTGTCAGGCACGTTTTTTCAGCTTGGTGCCTGTAGCGACTATTCCAGCACTGTCTCGCCAACCCGTCGTGTCGAAGGTCAACTGGGAAAGTGCATGGAATGGAGATTAGAGAAGATCAGGCGAGCGTGTGCACTTACTGCATTGCATCGGTCACATATCCGGTCGTGGCATCCATTTGCGGTCTGATTTCGTGTCTCAGAATCATTCGTGCGTGTCCGCATCCGTCTCCTGATCTTCCCGTGGGTTGCAGTGGCCGAGACGTTTGGCCAGGTGACATAGTCACACCAGTCCAGCCCACATGCTTATAAAGTAGAGCGAGTGTCGCAAGAATAATTGTCGCCGCTGACTACCTTCGCCACCCTGCAGGCTGCTGCTGAAGGTGAGCAGCAGATTTGACAGGAGTGTGCGAGATGGGTTTTTGTTCTGCAGCAGTTCGGGTAAAGCCTGTCTGACAATCCACACTAAAAACATTCTCGCTTGTTGTCCTTTTTTATTTGTTTAGTTGTGGCGTGACCAGAAATTGGTTTCCAGTTTCACGAGCACGCTGTCTCCTCACTCGTTCCGGTCCCAACCCCTCCCGCTTTGTTGCCGCCTGCTCATGATCGTCTTGTCGATGCTACTTACCACGCTTGGGTGCACGCTAGCAAGTACGTCCACGCGCACGGACGCACGCGCTCGCCCACGCGCAGGCGACAGGCAGCTCTTTTAACTTAATTAGCAGTATTTCCTGCGCGACAGGTCGCCGCGGACCGCCGTCCACGCCGACAACTAGCCGTTGGGCGTCCTAATGAAGTCTAGTCTGGTCCCAGTCCATGGCTAAAGGCGTGGTTGTCTCCTGGCTCGTGCATGCCGCCCGTGATGATAAGGTGGGGAGGGTGTGAGGGATGTGCTCCAACCCCGCGGACAGACTCCAGAAGACCTTCTGGTCCTTCTCCGCCACTGCCACTACCACCATCCTCATCCTGGCGGCGGTGGCCGGGGTCAGGCGAAGGTTCACCTCTGCTGGTGGTGATCGACGGCCCACGATGAACAACTGCGCCTGTCATCGTTACGAGGAAATTTTGCGGCAATTTCTTGCCGCTTTGTGGTGTTTGTTGGTCGATAATCATGAACCAGCCATTAAGCTTTCTTGGCCGCTCGTCACAAGATGGAAGTTTAATGGGATCTTTCAAGCACAAAATTTGGGGGTTCCCCTCTTGTTCGAGAAAGCCGAGATTGTTTCTTTGAACAGCAGCAGATGTTCATGTTGCGATTAAGGGTATTTCAGCTCAACTTTCCACCCCCTTTCTCATCCTGCGATAGCTATTATCATCGTCACTTTTAGAATTTTACATCTGTAAGTCGTGCCACAGAGCCTGTATTCTTTCAGTGGAAGTTTCCAAAGCGGAAGTGACGTGTGTGTGTGATGAGACTGATCGCCAGGGGAATAACGTTAGAAATACAGTGTCAGTTAACGAGGGTTTTTCTGTGACTTCACAGGAACTGAGAATTGGATGGGTGTATTTACAATTCCATTGTTAAGGTTCATTGACTCTCTAGCTGATCACAATGTTCCCTCTGACTTTGGGGATTGTTATCGTGTAACAAACTAATCCTAGTCGTGTTAGAATAATATTCTCCTTGGGTTAGAGGTTAGCTTTTAGTAAGTAGACATTCTAGCTGATTACAGTTTTGAAGCTTTACAGATTTGCTGGGAGGGGTGGGGAGAGAAATACGTGAGGGTTATAGCGAAGTGGATGGGGATGAGGAGAGGTCAAGGAACACGGAACACAACATGGCCGCCTTCTCTTTCGGCAGCCTCCCGCCGGTCAGTCATTTACCTGAATATGGAGGTCTTTGATTTAACCGACTAGACGACGCTTGCGTAATACTACGCGGACACAGACTAGTTCTCGTCTGTGGAGACTGGTAGTAATTGGGTCTTACTGTACGTCCGCATCGAGCGTCTTGTGAAGAGGAGGTCACCTGCCGGTTCCTTTCAGCAAACTGCGCTCGCCATGCGGGAGAGTTCCATGAAATGGCCATTACATTTATGGGCGTTGAATGCGTTGGCCGGGCAACGTATCACAAGAGGGGGTTGGTTGGGGAGGGGGAAGGGGCAACAGAAAAGAGCTAATAGTCTCATGGTCTCTCTTGCGCGCCGCGTTTTTGAAATTGCCCCGCTAGGGTCAGGAGTACCCGGATAGTGGTGCCTATTCTTCGGCGGCGGAGAGGCAACCCATCTCTCCATCAGACCCGCGGCCAATAGTGCAGTGCTCCAGCTCTAATTAATTTCTTCCGAGAACAAATGGTGAGTTGTGTGGTGCCTACAAAGAGAATCAAAAACTGCCTCTCTTGCGTCCTTTTAATGGCTTAATTGAGGTGGCGAGTAGATAGTTTTGCTGGAACTCAATAGCTTTAGAGACTGCCTGCAGCACTGAAGTCCATTTGCGACTTTCTTAAGAGTGCACAGCCTACATCTGTGCCTTCATTTCACCGGGTTTGCCCAGATCTCTCCCCGCCCCCATTTCCCGCTTGCCATGACCATTTCCGCCATCAACCACAAACAGTTTGGAATCTTGCGAAGAATCCGTTGACAGAAAGCATTAAGTTGGTTTGGGTGGAGGGTGGAACAGTGCTCACCTTCAGCATATTTTTTAACAGATTGTGCTTCTGCTCTGTTTCAGAGGACCACAGCGAAGAATTGTACTCAGCGACTGGCCTGAAGGTGGTGGATGCTGGCGTGGGTAAAGGGGTGAGTAAGATGTTGATGCTTACCTTCCGCTTAGTCTCTGACATTTTGTTAATGTTCTGTTACAACAGTAATATTAGTGTTACAGCATTTCCTAGAGGATAACCGATTTCACTTGCAATTAAACTATGGTATATTGCGTTTGTGTGCGTGAGCAAACAATACACTGTAGTACAACTTTCTTCATCCCCAAAGGGCGAATAATTAGCTGACAGCTATAAACTTCAACTACAACCCTCGTAGCACTCGTATTTTTGGCTGTCGGCAAAATTGCTCTATCATGGACAGGAGACTTTCAGATTAACTCGAAAGACAAAGTCGGTTCATGAACCATCGAGAAGTTGAACCAGTATAGGGGGAATTTCACACACACACACACTATTTAAAAAAAAAAGATACAAAGGTGAAGCGGGAAGGCTACAACTAAAACAATTTTTTTATCTGATAAAAGGAAGGAGGAGGGCTGCGAAACATCATTGTCCTGGCAGTGTCGTTAAAGGATCCGTAGACCCACTGCTCTACATAGCTATTGTTGATTTGTAACACTTTCCACAAAAGTACTTATTTTCATATTGAAACAATAATTATTTATGTCGCTGCCTACCCCTGCATAAATCTTGCCGTACCCCTAGGGGTACGCGTACCACCGGATGACAACCGCGGTGCTGCAGCTTTCACCTGACCTAATCTCCCCCTTTGGACACCTTTCTGATCCTCCTTGTGGTTTTTTTCTATTTATATTCCCTTTTTATTGTAGTTATATTACAGGTTAATTAAAAGCCGCAGTCATGTCTTCCTTTCTCATTTATCTGCTAATTAATATCTCGCCGTGATACCGTCTATGTTGCTGTACGGATAAAATGGTCCTGAACGGTTGCTGTCAAAGTCTTTTCCGATGAAAAGCTTAGGGACAAACGATGTAGGATTAGCAAGGGACATTACGTTTGCATGCTCACTACACTTGCTTTTTTTTTCTTTTTTTTTCCCCCTGTCTTTCGTCTCCTGAATTTTCATTAACCATCTCTGATATTTTTTTTTCTTCGCATGGCAGTCTTTTCCACCTTGTAATATGTGCACCTTTGGGGTTCTTTTTTTTTAACCCTTTCTTCTTTTGCCTTTTTGCTCCAAAAAAGGAGATCAAACGGAAATATTTTCCAGCGTTCATTACCATGTTCACGGATGCATTCCGACATCGTGGAACAAGAGTTGTTTCGAGACGACGTTGAGATAAAAACGAAAATCAGGAGAAGGTCGCCCACTTTAGCCGCCTTGAAAAGAAACAGGAATTCAGAGGGTGCTGCAAACTGCTTTTTTCAGGGGCCAAAAATCGAAGATTGTTCCCTTTGCGCGGTAGTTGTTTTATTTTTTTCTTGACAGTGATTCTTTTTTTTTCCTTCCTCGTCCGCCGTGTCTTCTTGCAAGTGGATGAGAAGAGCACTTCTCACTTCAGATCACTCCTTTCATCAGGGAATGGTGGCGTGGGTAATGCTAGAGATGTAAGTTTTGAGATCTGTAACTTGAGGAGTAATGACTCGTGAGTGACATTACGAGATCTTGTGTTACAGCTCGAAAGAATGTTTTGCTTGCACGTGCATGCGTGCGAACGTGAAGCCGAGGCTGCTCTTTGCCCTTGGTGGAGTACTGCAACAGCTTTCTCCAGTTACTGTCACCTCTATTGAATCTCTTCCCACACACCCCACGACCACCCTCAGACTCCCTGTACTGTTCCCCTGGCGCTTTTTGAGCAACATCGCCAACACCAACTGCCTCCATCATCCTCTCCCCCTTCTTTCTGGCCCATTGCGTCCTTGTGTCCACCAAAACCAAGGTAACTCCCCTCGGACTTGGTGAGTGCATTCTGTGTTAGACGACTGCGTGTTGGAATGCGTTCTAATGCTACCCTTCATTGTTCTCTTCCTTTTTTGTTTTATTTTGTGTGTTTTTTTCCCTCCTTCGTCTTATTCAGAGACGCAGCCAGGTGGCTAATGAGTATTAGACAGTCCGAGGCAGTGAGCGTTGCGGCATTGAAGGATGGGCTTGTTTTTAGCCCTCGGTTTCTTTTTATACGAGGTGGCGATCGTCTCTCTCTCTCCCCTTTCCCCCACCCGTCTTCCCCCTCCCCACCCTATTGTTAGGATGCTGGCTTCTTCTCAGCGAGAATCCATAGAAACATTGGCTCGGCCTGGGTAATTTGTTTTTCTCTGGTTTGTTTATATGGGTATATAAAAGGCTTGCCCAGCCAGGTGGATAGTGTTGTTCTGAAAGGAAGAATCAGATGTACACCGCCCGTCTGTTTTTTTTTTTTTTTTTTTGGTTGGAATTTTTTTTTTCTTTCAACTGGAGAAATGAAGTAGACATCACACAGCGCACGCACACTGCGAAGGAAAATGCTCTATCCTACCACCACCACAACTCATTAAGTCGGCGTCGAGAGAGATATACAGCCAGGTCAATGACCATAAAATGACCCCCTTATACTCGGATCCTCCCAGGCGCACGAGCTGTGTGACCGCTGTCGGCATCATCTTCCCCTGGGTCCCCAAGAGCCAGAGACAGGAAGTGACCTTAGAGTGTCACGGTCCCCCTGGAAGACTGCGATCTGTGATGTCGAGAGTGCCAGGCCGAGGTGTTATTGCTTTTATCATTGTATTTGCTGTGCATGGCGCTTGGTGGCAGATGACATTGAGAGAATGTGTGAGTGAGAGAGAGCAGGGTGTCTGTAAAATTTAGCCTGACATTTTAATTAACAGGGTTTCTAGTTACATGAGAATTCATGGAAGTTTGAAAAATACTGCGTTTGTTATTCAGGGTTATATCTCTCGAACACTTTCATTGTATGAAATGGCGCTAGTTGGAGAATTTCAAAGCCACTGCAGACTTGTATATAAGTATATTTTGTAGAGGATGCAGGGAATGGTCATCTCTGAAAAGACGGGGAGATGGCATCGTGCTTTCCTTCCTTCCATTCCGAAGTAGAGAGGATGTTTACTCGCAGGGATTTAAATAAATGCCTGCAGTGGTAGCTGGTTGGAAATTGCGAGGCAGTACATAGTCCTGGCATGCCTGGCAGACAAGGCTTTGCCTTACCTCCCCTCGCCCACTCCGATTTTTCTTTTTCAATTTTGCCCAGAGCCCTCGGCAGCTGCCGCCGCAAATGACATCGGAATCAACGGCAGGACACGAGAGCAGCATCCACTGCGACTGTCCCCCAGTTCGCTTCGAGGTCGCAATTCATCCAGATGTCAGGCTTGAACGGGCAATTTCCTTAGCACCTGCCTTGTTGTCTTTTCAGCTGGGAAGTTGTTGCCATTATGCGCATGATTAGTCATGGAATGAGTAATGGAAATAGTTTTTTTTTTGTTTTTACAAAAGCCTGTCGGGGTGTGTGTGAGAGAGAGTGTGTAGAGAAAGGGAGGAGGGTGTTGATTAGATTGAAAAAGCGTTTTTATCCGCAGAGTTGATGGATTGGGAGGTGGCATTATCATTACGCTTCCGCGCGAGCGGCGGACACGGGGTTGCTGCATTATCCGCAAGGCCTTTGCATCCACCTGCCACGCGATCCTCTCGATACATGTTGCCATCCTCTCGTCAGCAGTGGACAGGTGGACCGTCCACTCGGTCGTCAGCCGATAAGATCCGTCACCCTGAACCCTCAACCATCGTGTTGTACCCGCCTCGGCCCCTGCCAGGTGCTCGCCTCACGACCTTTAGTCACTTGTCGTCAGTACCAACATCTCGCTCCTTATCTAATCACTCCCAACCGAAGCTAGTTCTTTTCTCTTCAAGCATGTCGGTGACCATGCATTGCTAGAATTGTCAGACGCTGTCATTTTGTTTACCTCGTTCAAGCGATGTATCCCAGAGGTCTGGTCATCTTCATTTTTTGCCTTCCTGACCTCACCTCCCCGCCGGCTAATGCCAACCACGATCGCTTGCCTCTGTAGCCGCGGGGAACCCTCCGAGGAGAAGCTTCTGACCCAAAGGTCACACAGCGGGTGCTGCCTGTCACCTCGACAAGATGGCCGCGGTTCTTGCCTCTTGCCTCTAGCACTAGGTCCACTAGGTCATCGTCCTTTTTCCCCTCCGAGGTCTTTTGCTTCCTAAGCTCGCATCTTGTTAGCCGGAGCTTCTTGGGGAACAGGAGAGCCGAGAGGTATGTTGAGGTTTCGGACAGAAACATCCTGAGTTGGTGTGTACCCGAAGCACTACGACATTTGCGGCAGTCTTCTGACTGAAGGGGTAAAAGAAAAAAGAAATTAATCTGTAACGGGGAATTGCCAGTGCCGTTTGTAGTGCACTCAGATCCTCACCATCCATCAGTCCGGTAGCTGCTATAATGGTGACCATGGTTCACCTGCAGCCTGTTGTGCTACTGAATGTGTTCTGCCAACATTTCGTCGTCTTCATTGTCTGAACTGTCCCCTGCTGAGTTTCTTGACTTTCATCGTTTTAGGGGTGTTCTGGGTAGGATCGCGGACATACACCTAGTGACAAGAGAAGGTGTAATCCCTTTGCATAAGCGATCGGACTGAAAATAAGCGTGGATAGCATCTCATGAAATACTGTAATTCGATATCAGTGTATCTGAAATGACATTTTCAACATTTAGCTAGCCTTCTCGTGTCTCCATTTCTGTTACTAGAGACCGCTTCTTGCCACTGTTATAGTTGCTAGAGACCGCTCGTTGACACACCTGTAGAAGGGATTCTTCATACGTTACATTCTCACACGTCAACACTTTTTTTGTTGTTTTTATAAAAAAAGAAATTCCTTGAAACCTCCACACACTCGCAGATAGCTGTACACACGCGCTCGCACCCGAAGATATACTAGAGCGATGTGTTCATGGGAACACGTAGTTCTCGTGATTTATTTTTTTGAAAGTCAATAACAAAAATATTTATTTTCTCGAACTTTACTTTTCTTATTTTAAAATCATTACAAGAACAAACGAATTCTTTTTATTTCAGGATTTTGTTTCTTTTTCTTATTTTTGTTTATTTTCGTTGTTCCTGTGCATGACAGCCTGGCATGTGGGAGCTTGCTCGCATAGAGCCGCATACACCTCCCACATAGTTGTTGTTTTGTTCTTTGTGTGTGTGGGTGTGGTTTTGTGTGTGTTTGTTTTGTTTTGGTTTTGGTTTTTTTTGCGTGGAGACACGGGGCATTGAGGTTGTCGGTGCCGCGTGACCTCGTTGCTGATGACGACACACCACCGCGTGTACAAGGGGTCAGGCTGTCGTGTCCTGCTGCGGCACGCGCTTGATTTTTGGTTCTGCAGTCAGTCGAAAGTCTCATCGATCTCTAAACTGATACGAATCACTCGTGCTGCTAGTGTGTGACAGGGAAGGGAGGAAGAAAGGAGGAAGGGAGGGGCTGACCATGTTGCCAACAGCGACATGCTATGCTGAAGTACCCCGACCACTGCTGGTCTTGGGATGGATTGATTGATGTTGGTGTGCACTTGATGGATTAATTGTTCGATTGATACTTGATTTTGTTATTGGCAAAAAAGACTTTTTTTAAAATCAAACAAACGACATGAGAGGGAAAGTGTAGAACTGTTGTTGCTATCTACCGTGTGAATTTTAAACGGCGAACAGGTAATACCTTGCAAGTGAGATACTGGCTGACGACGACAGCTTCACCTTCATCATGAAAGTCTTTTTCTTCTTTAACGCACAGATTTATAGGCAGAAAGAATGAACAGGGGACACGGCAGAAGAAAGGTAAACAACAACAAAGATGTAAAGAGGGGAAGGGGAGCGAAATCCGATGATGGAAGACGCGTTGTCTCATCCTGAAGTGTGCAGGAGCACAGCTAACCCAGCTTTTACCTTACCCAGACTCTTCGACTCGCCCTGACAAGCAGACAGTACCGAGACATTTATATAATATACGGCTGCTGCAAGAACAGTTTGCCGTGGACTGGCTGGTTGCCATGACAGCAGCCACAGACGTAATGGAAGGGACGGACTGTAGAGAGAACAGGCGGCGATTAGTGTACCTACCTGACGACATCATCTTATCCTCTTTTCTCTTCAAAGTTTTTTTTTTTTTTCAAGCATCGATTTTTCTGGAAATGTAGCAGCTGGTCTACACTACGAGGCTTGGTTGGGAAATAGGGGCTGCGGATGGGGAGAATGGATATGTACTATAGACTTCCATTACAGCCTCGGTGTGTCAGCTCTTACCGGCGCTAAACAAGGAAGCTTGAGAGTGGTGGAGGATGGGAGAGTGCACTGCAATGGCCTTCCAGTTCGATGGCTCGTTCTTCTCTGCCGTTTAGAGGCACCTGCAACAAAACGACCCTGACCCCAACCCTTTGAGTCCTTAGTCGTAGACCCAGTGGTGACCCACCCATAGGTTATCGAAGTATCTGTTTAACATGGTCTCTTCATATTGGTCGAGAGAGATTGGCAGTTGATAGTACAGTTGCCGTAAAACACAAGTAACCAACCTAGCGACCACGCAAACACTCGTTCAGATACATGGCTGACCTAAGTATGTTAACAAGTATTCATCTGCATGGGGACACTAGTGGCTCTGCCAGTGCTGTCGTGGGTTTTTTCTTCTTTTTTTTTTTCTTTTTTTTTTTTGCGGGATGTGTTGTCCCTGCAGGAAAGAAAGCCGCCGGCCATCAATATGGAAGCGCAGGTGGTGGTGGCCAGCGCAAGTGCTAATCCTGCGGGCGGCCACCGGGGTTGTCGAACTCTCGCTGCCGCTGATTAATGGCGGAGTCGTCTTTCATTGTCTTGGAGACACCTAGCGTCGCGCGGCTTGGTATGGTGACCAGCACCTTGGCGTCACACAGACCGAGAGGTAGGGAGTAGAGGGCTGGTGGAGGGGTTACCAAGGGAGTTCGAAGTCGATCGAGGAGGCTTGGTGCTTGGTGTTCGTAATCACCTTAATCCTGTTGTATGCACCTATAATACTGAAATATTCGACGTGGTAACTTTTTTTTTTAAATTTCGGAGTGTGGGTGTATGGAGAGAGAGGGAGAGCAGAGGGGTTGACTTGATAAGCGTGCTGGTAGGTTCTGCGTTCAAGTGCCTCCCCTTCTCCACCTCTCCAACTTGAACCCGCTATCTTAGCATCAGACAGGGTTCAGAGGACAGATGAGCCTGTCCGCTGTTCTCGTCAATTATCTCAGGCCGCCATTGCTGATTCAGAGAAGCATCCACCTTGTGGCGAGGAGGGCATGGGACGACAGCAAACAAATCACTGCTCTACACCAGTCATGAATCTCGACTCCACCTGGCGCTGTCTACAGTTTGATCACTTTGTAATTTTATCTCTAAGTTCCCTGATATTTCAGAGGGCATGAGCAGGTGGTGGTCGAGTGAGGTGGGTATGAGTAAGGTGTGGAGATTCCTTGCTGTGGATGAGGAAGGGTTAGTAAAATTTAACAGGACTTGTGAAAACACACACTCAGTATCGTGTCACGGGACTTTCAAAACGGCTGCTCGTTAGTATTTCATGTAACGGTCTTGCTGACTACTGAGCCACAACCCCATGACCATCATGACTTGGAGCTTTTGGGATGCAGCCTGCAGTCTGCTCTTTGCGGCAATATAAACCACAGAACTCTTTGGAGGTCTTTAAAAGTAGTTATCGCACAGTACCAGTACGAACATTTCTTAAAATTAAAGGTCAGTAAAGGCAAGATAAAGTTTGTTCATAGTCCTCTGGAGTCAGTCACAATATACGACTAAAGATAAGACTACACTTTGCCTGTGGCGGAAAATATTGGGGAGTTAATGTCGTCCATCCTTAACCGTTATCGTTTTCCCGTTTGACAGCAACCCTTCATGTCGATAATAAAGTATATCATTCAGTGCAAAGGGTTGAGTTGTTGGTCTTTATGGAGCTTCATGTGAAGGCTTGTTTGCACTCGCAGATTCCTCTCATGGGATCGGCAGATATTGTGACCCTTGCCCCTTGCCTCATCCTCTGCAGCTAGCTGTGGATGCTCAGCCCAGTCACTTCCTCCATTTACTAGCTACAGGAGAGTTGGCCTGCTTGAGCGGGTTGGACCAGGTGGGTGGAGTGGAGAGGTCGTGAGACGATGTGAGAAGAAGCTGTTATCTCTCAGGGTCGCGAGGTGACACTCCGGCTTGGAGAACAGGAGTTGCCTCTCTTGTGCCATCCGCGCTTTACGAATTGCACCCGTTGCCTGTGGATGCTACACCCGTATACAGACGGTGGGATGGAGGAGCACCCGCGCAGAATGGAGAACCTTGTAAGGTGTCGAAGGAATATGGCTAGCCTATTTGATGCGCGCGCAGAACACACAGACAGTACAACGAGAACATATATACATCATTATGTCGCACAGCAAGGAACTCAGTTTAAGGAAAACGAGGCTAAAGATGAATTTTAAACCTGCGAGGCTCAGGTGCATTTCACAGCGAATCCAAAATATTTGAGATATTAGTGTTGTTAAATCAAACAAATATACTTTGCATTACAAAAATGTATGTAGGGTGAGTTGGTTATTTTTTTTTTTTTTTTTTTTTTTGGGTGGGGGTGGCTTTGCATTTTTTTTTTCTTACTATAATGGACTGATTCACATGCCGTTGATCGCTGTTCTGAACATCTATACAGGTACACTCTGCACTGTGCGCCCCACAACTTTTTTTTTAAATTCCACCCACGTTAACGACTGTACAGCGCGACTGCAGATGAGCTCATGTACAGCTTCACCTACGTTGGTCCTTGCCGGACCTCGGCGGCCGTCTCGCGCTCGTTGCTGTGCCGTTGGTCCGTCAAGCCACTCAAGCGTGCTGGTCTGCGAGTTGGTTCATCTGCAGATCTATTGATCATTGCTTTTGCGGAGCTTCAGGTATATTTGTCTCCCGAGTCGTACACACATGTATATCGATCTCCAAAGAACCGCGCCAGCGTGCTGCATTGTTTTTCTGCCTGGCATCTGTCTCGAATTACCTGTCGTTGATGCTGGCAGGTTGTCTCCCCTGTGTACAGGTAAAATAGTGTCTCGGGGATGGCGGCTTGTTTGTTTCTGCTAAGCGTTTGCTTTGCCGAGTTATTTTTTCAAGTTGTTGTTTTTTTTTTTTTTTTGGGGGGGGGAGGGGTAGGGGGGGGGCTGAGGAAAGGGGGACGATTCTTCGATGTCAGCCAGTGGTGGACAGACGATAAGGAGTTTAGAGCTAGTGAGGTTCTTTAAAGAGCGTACATCCTGGTCACTGATGCAGGGTTAGGCGGGGGGTAGAGAGTGAGTGTCGGTTGGGAGGGGATACAACTGACGCGTTGACTGGAAGGGTGGCGTCAGAGGGACATCGGCGCGTCATATCCGCCGCGATCTGTCAGGATTGGGTGGTGTTGTGTCACCTTGTCGTGCTGGCGGGGCTGAGCAGGTGGGAGAAGGGGAGGCAGGGGAGCATGAGAGGGGATCAGAGCTTGTTAAGTGAGTTGGTCGCCGTGCGTTCTCGCCGTCTGAGACCCTTAACAACCGGGACACGTTAGCCTTGTCGCGTGCTTGACGGGTGGACTTTGTGAACACATTGAATTCCCGTGTGTCGCAACATACGCCTCCTTTTACCCATTTGACCCACCCTTTGAACGGGTGTACCTAACATTGCAAGGTTTGGAGAAGGAAGAGCAGGAAGGTTGAGGAGCTGTGATCTCATTAGTAGTGTGTGGGCAACGCTCATCAAAGTCGGGCACTCGCTAACTGTCAAATCTCTCTCGGTCGCCATCCGCTGGACCGAAATCTTCCTTGCACATTAGGAGTTCTAGAGTCGGGTAGGCAAGCATGTGACCTTCATGTCCCCGTTGTTCACCTGTTGCTCAATGAATGTCATTTCGTGTTTTGTGGCCACCTGTGTCGGCAATAACTCCTTTGTTATACTGTTTGCCCAGTGCCTGCCCCGCTTGGAAAGGCGCCAAGTAATTCCTGTGACCGAAGATAGCAGGTTTTATTCAATAGATCGCTTGCTTCAGGTAACCATTGATGTCTCCAACCGTTTATCCTTCCCCATTATTCGTTTTACAGCATGACGTGGATAAGACAAGTCGACAGATATACCCTGTGTGACAGATATACCCGTGTGCTCGTGTGACAGATATACCCTGCGCCAGCGGACAAACAGTTCAGATGTCAAATATAAGGCTATGTGTCAATTGACAAGGGAGACGACCTCTGGATTAGCACTTCCCAATCCATCCCCGGTTATCTATGCTCATCACACGGGACTTGTTCATCCGGGTCTTTCCACATTGACGACCTCACCAGGAGACGGGAATGGAGTGGAGTGGGAAAGGCTTCGTTCGCTCCCTCACACGCAACTCACCGAAACGTGCACGCACGTCACCCTTCTTCTTTCTCTCTCCACTCACACACTCACATATCGCATGGTATTATATCACATAGCATCTGGAAGACTTTAATGGGCGCAAGAAATATGGAAGGCATACTTGGGGCATATGTCTGCGTGGCCTCGGATTGCGTTGGGGAGCGAGCGCAGCGCAGAGACCTTTATTGATCGAGAGCATCACAGTTTCTGCTGCTGCTGCTGCTGATGCCGGCTGCCTTGGCGTACTCTGGCCGCCATCAGTGCCGCTCCTGCAGCCTCTGACGTCGGCGTGGACACTCCTGTGCTGTCTCCGTCAACCACTCTCAACCCACCCACCATCCCCACCCAACCCTTCGTCCACCCGTCTTGGAGGAGCACGCGACAAGACGCACCGCGTCACAGCGCAGGACACACACACACTTGCACGCGCACACAGTTGGCGATGGTGGTCAATAGCAGGAAGGGCAGTTTGTTTTAAAGGGGGAATAAGCAAGATTCGCAAGCCTGCCACCTAGTTTCCGTTGCCATGGCTACGGCCTAATCAGCTGGTTCGCAGTGCTGGTGGTGATGATGGGTAGAGGGGGGAAAGGGGTGGTGGATGAGGAGGAGGAATTGTGGGTGGGGGTGTTCTGGTGAGGGTTCCGGAGGCTGTAGGGGCGGAGTTAAGGCCGAGAGATCAATACGCAGGCGCGCGCGAGCGTGGCCACGCGGATACCGCCTCTCACGCGCAACGGAGGAAGAAGACAAGAGACACGAAGGAAGGCTGTGCGACAGGATGGCCTGTCCCTCCGGTCCCATCCCACCCCTTTTCTTTTGCCACCGCACTGCATCCCCCTCCCCCTCCCCAACTTTTCTTTCCCCCTCTGAATCCTCCGCTGCCCTGTTCACTGCGCTAACGTTTTTTTTTTCTTTCTTTCTCTCACCCCACAGACGCACGCGCGCTTGGTGGCGTACTGTTGTGGCACTCTCTGCTAGCTCGCACCATGCGCACTCTCAAAGGGGGGTTGGGTAGGTGGAGGAACGGGAGGTAGAGGGAAGTAGCTTGTCAATGGCTGACTCGCATGCTTGCCTTGTTCATCCTGTCCCCACCCCCTTCCCGATCGGCTAGCGTGTCTCCTCCCAACCGATATCCCCAAGTCTTCGTCACCAGCCTCCTCCTCACCGTGTCACTCGCTGTTCCTCCCTTCCCCCCTTCCAACGCCACTCACGCACATTCTCATACCACCACCACCCCCAACAACAACCATAGCCCCTGGAACCACCACCACCACCACTCAATTACCCCGCTCCCTGTCCCTTCACCAGCTTCCACCTCCCCCTCTCCACCCATCCCCATACCTCAGCCCTTACCCATGCGCGGTGGTCCCTCGTGTCTCTTTGCTAACCCCTGGTCTCTGTCGCTGGCTCTTTCATTAGTCCTTTCTCCAGAGCACCGACATGTCTTGGAGTGCGAGCATGTGCGTGTGTGTGCGTGTGCTGCTGCTGCTGCTGCTTGATCTCCAAGCTACCCGTCTGCCAGAGCGTGCTGATGCTGTATAGGTACCTGTGCATGCGGACTTAACCCTCCCTCTCTCTCTCTCTACACCCCCATCACACCCTTTTTTCCGTGTCTCCGGAGCTCGACAGCCGCCTACCGTGCCAAGATGGAGGACGTGCTGACAACTCTTTTGACTCCCCTCCCCCGCCTACCGTCGCCGCTGGTCGAAAAGTTGAGCGGCGGAGAGTACTGACGGAGGAATACTCGACAGTCACTCACAGGTTACCCGTGAAAAGGGTGGGTAGTCGTGAGTGGACCTGCGCTATAGAGAGGATCGAAGAATTCACGTTCCTTGACGGACATGGAGAACTGACCGGGTATCTCGGTACCCGCACACCTGCTCTTGAAAAGCCGGCCAATGACTGAGGATGGGTAGAGAGGAGCATTGTGTACTTGAGGTAATCAGGGCGTGCAAAATCGAACGGGTGGCTGAATGTGGGGGAAAGAGGAAAAAAAAAACAATGGATCTGGACGGACAGTCGAGTGCACAAATCGTCTGGGTATTATCTTCTCTGTCCATCAGCTCTGGATTTGAAATAATAATGCAGGCAGGTCTGCGGCCATGGTGTCGTGGCCTGACCTCTGAGACCTCGGTGCCACCACCACTTGCGGAGGCGCAAGCCTTGTCTCACACACACGTAAGTCAGTGTCGCCAATAACACTTCCCACCATCGCCATCCTCCTACCATACCTCCAACCCACCCCCGCCTTTCCAAACCTCGCCACCACCACCGCTCGTCGGCGGCCGCGTGTTTGTGTGCCCTTGTGTGCCACCGCTTACCCCACCCCATCCTTTCACCACTTCCCTCCGGTGACACTCCCGGTGTTCCAGCATGCGCTGCTGCACCTCTGCTGCTGCTGCTGCTACAGTCGATGGTGGTGGTGGTCTTGGAGGCAGTGGTGGACACGAGACAGGCGATACCATGGTGTGGCGATGTACACAGCGACATGCGCCAGACCTGAGTGCTGACGACTCTCCTTCGCCGTCGTCGCTGCTGCTGCTGCCGCCTGGCCCCCACTGTCGTGCTTGTCGCGCTGTGCCGTGCTGGTGCTGCTGCTGCTGTCCGTGCCGTGCCGTGCGGCAGCCTCCTGGCTCCCTCCGCTGTCTGTCGTCGCGGCTTGCCAGGTGCAGCAGGAAGGCTTTCCAATCCCAGCGTCAAGTGTCTTCACAGCAGCGGCAGTCCTGCTCGCTCTCTCACACCCGCTTTCTCCAGCCACCCGCCACATCCACCTGGATGATCTCAATCGCGACACGAGCGTGCGTGGAGGGGAGAAGTAGACTTACAGGAGGTTTGAGGTTGTGCGTTCTTTGCCAAAGCTTTGCTGTTGGAGACGATCACAGCTTCGTGGACTTCGCTCTTTTTGAACTAAGCCTCGTTTCCAGCCTGTCGGAAAGGTTTTTTTTTTTTAATTCCTCCGCTCCCCCCACGATGTGAGAACAAGCTGGGGACATCCGTGTACCAACGGGTACGAAGGGGCATATAGCGTGCCGTTCGCACTATAGCCGGTGCTACAGAAAAGAGTACCCAGGGTGGACTACCGTGATTCGCTGGCAAGAGGATGTCCTTCGGCTGGAGAGCAGCTGGACGGGCTGCGGGCTGTTTGACTGCTACAGGTAGTGTGTCTCTTTTATTGACTTAGCAATCTAGATAACATACCTCGTTCTTGCACGCGGGCACTCAAGCACACGCACGTGCACACACACACAATGTACGATGTACTCAGTAAGAGCTCGTAGCCTTATTGAAGACGTCCATACGTGATGACCGGTCGAGCGGCATGAACTGCGACGTGAATTATATTATCACAGCACGTGCTACGTCCTCGTTTCACCCTACTGTCACATTCCCCACTCACCCGTCTCCCATCACCTTCCTTCCCCTCCCCTTCTCCGCCTCCGTGTTTGCCTCTCGTGCCCCGAGCGTCATGTTCTACTGTGGGCGATAATATGCACCCAAGTAAGTGTATCATATGAAATGCAGCACACAAGATCTCTCCTGTCATGTCCATCGATTCGATTGTCTCCGAGGTCTGTTGCAAGAACTGGCCGGGAGATAACTCATGCCATGTTTTCGCGCGCGCGGTTGTCTTTCCTTACAGATATAATTTGACGTCCTCGGGCTTAGATAAGCAGTGCTTCCACCTGGAAGTGGTATGTGGAGGAAAAGACTTGAAGAGGGATAAGAGAGGGTTTAAGAAATCAACTACCCAGAGCTAACCCTGGGAACAGGTATCGCTTCCAGAAAGAAATGCAGCTTCCCTTGATATTTGAACCCTTGACCTTTCAGCTCTCGCAGTCTTAGTGATGACCAGCGCGCGTTTACACCACTGCGCGAGCCGAGGACGTGCGGAGGGTGGTTTGGGTGGGGGAGGACCCCCCCCCCCGTCTGTATCATCGATCAACCACTGCCGTGCAACTCCCCCCTACCCCCTAACCCCACCCTAGCCCCTCTTCAGTCTTTGATCTGCTCGGGGTCGTGCTCAGGCCGTGATTATCCGCGGCCGTGATCGGCTTGTCACGTTCGCCCTGTCGTGAGCCGAGGCGCGCACGCGGGCACCAGGTGCCTCCGTCACTGCGGCCTGTGCGTCAGTCAGCGGCCACGCGTCCTCCCAGTCCTGCACACCGCCCACTTGTAGCATCGTGAGGGCCGACACACACACATCCACATCTTCACTAGAGAACTGATGAGTGTGGGGCCGGTCGCAATGATCTTTTACGACAGTCGTTTGTCGTCGATGGCCACACTTGGTTGATTAACGGCTATTCGCGATTTAAAATTTTTTATGCACCAGGATGGAGTATATCAACGTTGTTGTCGTTATTCGCCTCACGTTTGTTCTTTCACATCTTCATTTCATTTCCTACTGTAATTAGCGGGGTGGCGCTGGCATTAATACCCAGTGTTAATCGCGAATATACAGTACGCATCATGTTGAACGGGTAGCTCGTGGTCGGCGAGAGAAGACCTTGCAGATCTTTTACACGCGCGTTTCTTGTCCGCTACCCTCGCGCGCGACACTTTTCAGATGCACCTCGTTTGGGATCTGGGGTGGGTGTTCCCCTCTAATCTCCTTTTTCTTTAAACGGAAGAGGAACCTGTTAGTCAACGTAGTGATGTTAATCCACAAATATCTTTATCTTCTCATTCTTCTTCACAACAGCTACCTCTCTCTCGCTCACGTTGTTATTTTTGTCTGGTCATCTTAACACAGGTCAAAAGCATTGACCCCTTATTCCCCTATCACTGTCATTTGACCCTTGGTTTTTAAATTAATTTTTAGCCTTATTTTCACCTGCTAGTGCAGCTAGTCTCGTCAGCACGAAGGAGCAAAGACGTGGGGGGGTGGGTGGAAAGATAAACGCGAATGTTGCAATGTTTCTTGTTTTGTTTGGTTGTTTTTTCTTGTTTCTTCATCTGCTCATCGCGCAAGGCGTTGCAGAGACCAGGCTGGCAGCGCGAGGCAAAGCTCGTCGGTGCCATTGATCCTCCACCTTCAGGCCGGCGTCGTGTCATCCGGCAAGTTTGCCGTGAATGATGTTACGCAAACAAGGCCGTGGATGGTATCGAACTCCGGCAACGGGATAAGTGCCATTGTGCCAGATCTTGTCTGCGTGAATAATCACAGTTCACAGATTCTCTGGGCTCGCCGCCTTTTTTTTTTTTTTTCCTCGAAACGTTCCATTTTTCTCCTGTTCTCATTTTTTAAATTATTTGTGAGCAGTTAAGGGAAAGAAGGTTGTGTTCTCTTTACAGAAGTCCACAGGGACTTTGCCGTCCATAGTGCTTTGATGATAGGGCTAAGTGTGGATGAGGGTGTGCAGACTGTAGGTGGGTGGGCATGATGTGTGTTGCATGTCAGCCTGGTATTGTGCTCATAAAGTTGCGTAATGAATTCGCTAGAGGCGTCGGAGATGCAGATGTTTCAGCAGCAACGACGTTTCCAGACGCTGGAAAAAAAAATCAATGAAGAGGAAAAAAGTAGTGAGGAGTAAGAGTTGTCCTCGCCTCCATTTTTAACTCCCTTTCCCCACCACCACGCCCCACCTTTCACATCCATTTCTTGTCTACCCACGACCCCACGGACTCCGGTCACCCCATCCGCTACCAGTCCTTGTTTATTGATTGCTGATGTATGCCACGTCGAAGATTTGGTCACGTGACATTCGCATCCTCGGATTCGGTCAGGTGCCTTCGTTTTCACCCTGGATCGCGCTTCTTCTTCGTCGTCATCGGCGGAGTCTTCTTCGCAAAAGGTCCTTTGTCTGGTATTAGCGGCTGTCAGAAATGCAAGCCTGATGGTCAGACTCCAAGCCCAGTGGTCTGCTCTGCTCTGTCCACCTCGTCCAGCTCTTCCTGCGTCATCATCTCCTTTCCTCGCCCCCTTAGTCCTCCGTCTCCCGTGTCCATGACGACTGTCGCAGGTGGTGCACTGTCTTGACAGCGGGGATAACCGTGATGGGCTTACGGGCTTACTCTTCAACAGCAGCTACAACCTTCTTGGCTTAATGAGTTCACACCGTAAAGCTGCTTAATCTTCTTTTTTCTGTCTTCTGTTTGGCTCTCTCTCACTCAGTGCTTTCTCTCTCTTCCTTGCTCGCGGCGTGAGTGCAGGAACATTTAGTCTGAACAAGACTGTTTACAAGTGATTTCGACTTATTTATTGAACTAATCCTTTAGTTTGTGGAGAAGTAAACGAGAAAGGAAGGGAGAGAATTACCTCTAATTTAATTAATCTTCGTAATTAGGTGCACAAAAGATATGCGCAGAAATTTGACATTTTCGGTACATCCGGTTCAGACATTGCTAGTGTGACTGAGGCACAGACGGGGCACACCTCTTCAGATTAATGAAGTTTACAGTTTGTCCTGAATCCTTCGTTCAAAGAAGAGGAGCCATATATTTTTAAAAATATTTCCGAATTGAGGAAACGTGAACGTGAGCATTGGTATAATATTTAATAATAAGAAATATTTTCTTGACATCGTTACACATACATGAGAGTAGACCTACCGTAGAGTTACAGCAGAGCCAATCAAATTAATATACGACACAAAATATTCAAGAGCATCTCGCGCTGTAAAGTAACACAGGCAGTAAAGGAGCATGCAATAATATGTATTGTCTACTACTGTTGCTCACTTACCTTGTTCAGATTGTTGTATTGACGGACTACTGACGGGGTACTTTTCTGGTAAATGTACATGTTTCTGAGTGAAACGAAATAGTATTTAAAAGTAGGCAATGCTTGTCGAAATTTTTTTTTATTAATTTTGTTGGTCAAGCAGCTAAAACTGGAGGTGGCTCATGGCGGGAGGGGCGGGCATTTTTTAAACATGATAAAGTCATGTTTGAGTTTCATTTCTTGCGCTTTCTACATAGTACTGGGTAAAATGGTTTTATTCGGTAGTTTGAAAGAATTTTTAAAGAAATTAATTTTTTTTTAGTCAGTTTCCTTGATTTTTTTTAAGCCAGCTCTGGTGCAAAATGGTGTGTTTTATGCGGTTCGTATTGCGAACTGAATTTTTTTATTCTGATTGTCTGCTCACCAGCAAGTGTCCAACAATCGCGATAATTGCGATACACATTACAAAAGTAACAAGAAAAATGGGAACTGCGAAAAAAGCAGAAACCTCTGATGTAATGATTGACATTTGAAATGCGATTACAGTTGTCAGTAATTTATTTACACAATCCTAGCAAAGTTGTGCGCTATTCATTCCTATTAATAAGTTGAAAGTGGTCACGTGTTAAACTTTAAGAATGCGAGCTAAGCCTAATTTATAATTGTTAAATAGTACGATGATCAAGTATTTGCGCGTGAATATTTTATGGAATAAAAATCTCTAAAAGGCAATGTGGATGCCGACGAAGTATCGCCCTTCACTGAGGTGCCTGTCGTGTGCTGCGAATTTTTGCATCTTAGTCACATTTTTGTTTTGTTGTATTTGGGAAAACCACGAGAAACAAGGTACGGGCTTTATTGGGATATTTCACACGCATAACGAATAGTACACATCAAAACTGGAAGAAGTAAATGTATGCATAAATCTTCGAAATCGTCTTTTTTTTAAAGATGTTCGTTGCATTTCAACTCCAGACTATAAGTTGAATTAGAATCCATTGATCGATTGATTTATTGGAAGCTCGGAGACATCGCTGCCTCCATGGAAAAATAGATTGTTAGTTTCTTTTCAAGGAACTCCAAAGGAAAAGAAGAGTGCACTGAAGAACCGATACATTTGCGACACTTCTCACTCGGATGGCATGCTTTTTATTTTGTAGCTCGCCTCCGTGGCTTGAATCCTCGTCCCAGCCCTCCCTTCATTTACCAGACGCAGAAAGCGCTCTGAACCGAAGAGCTAAATACTGTTCTAATGAGGTCTGGGATTTGCCCCTCGGCCAAGCATTTTAAAAAATATATCCCGAGCGTGGAGTCCAGAACCTTCGCGTCATTCGCGTCACGTCTGTCCAGACCTCGCTTCTGCGCGTGGCACAACGGTTGATGACGTCAGATTGGGTGGGCAGGGATACTGAGATTGTTTTTTTTTTTTTTTCTCTCGTTTTAGTTTGCAAGATCTGTTCTTTCTTTTTCTCATCTGTGGTGCCAGAAAGAACGATTCCATGCAGATCTTTAAAAAAATTGAGTGTGAGAAAGAGAGAGCCCAGAATTTTTTATCGGGATATGATAAAGCTGGTAGGAACTTCGTGATTTGAATTTGCTCTTTCGTCGGACACGAATCTTGAACTCAGATATTGATCCTTACTCCGCTGCAACCCTCCAGTCCCTCCCTCCTCCCTTTTCCCGGCCTTGTACGCACTTTACAACCTTCTCCAGCATCACCATCAATAGCGTAGCCTCCAAGTCACGATCAGACTCCCACACACACACCACTCTCACCAATCCCCCTCCCCCCCCAAAAAAAAAGCCCCCCATGAGACGACGAGGGCTGGAGGAGTGCGGAAAGTGTGAAAGGGGTGGGTGGTGGTTACTGGGGTAGGCTAGGAGGCTGCGGGAAGAGAAGGAGACGCACGTGAAAGAACTGGAAGGAGAAGCAGTAGTGGAAGGAGAAGATAATTATAGCCAGTATCAGAACCTGTCAAACGGACTCAGCCACTTCCACAAGCTGCTGAACAGGCTCTCGGGGGCGGGTAGGTGAGGGGGGCGACGTTTTCACGTTTATTCACGCACGCTCCGGTGCATCACGAGACAACCAAGACTCTCCCTCCGCCAGCCTGTGCTCCCCAGCGCGGTCAGATGGATCAATTAGAACAGTTCAATATGGCACAGACCTGACTATCCTTCCCCTTGCTAATGATGTCTTTGGGCCAGAAAGGGACGGAGATGGAAGTCCAGGGTTTTTTTTTTTTTCTTTAGTCGGATGAGGGGCGAAACTGAGTTAGTAAGCAATGGATTGGACTCGCACACCATGGACTACGGAGTATATTGTGACATCGACTGTATCAATGACGATCACCTAGGAAATGGTTTTGCTGAGGACGGGCAAAAGAAGAAGTAGAGGTGGCAAGGTGGCTAGCGGCAGTGGTTGATGCTGGACAGTCAGTGGTCATGCCACTTGGATTTGGTGGAGCTGGACATGGAAGGGAGGGTTTATTTATATGGGATATTAGGAGGGGGTTTTCCCCTTTGGGTAAAAATAGCTGCTTCACGTTGCACGAGCAAAGGATTGGACAGAAACTGTGGTAGTCGTCAGTGGTGATGATACGGTAGCGATCGACTGTTGGAGAACAACGAAAACAACGACAGCGATTAAAGGGCGCGGATACAAGCTTACCTGTATGCATGCCTCCACGCGCCTTTGTACACGAATGTTTGTGATTCATATTACAGAACAGCATGTTATCAGTGTTATCACTGTCTTTCTTTACATGGGGAGAAGGTTGGTGTATTCAGTAGGCGCCTCGTGCGATCTTCATGCACCTGGAGCCGTTGCTTAAAACGGTCCTGAAGAAACATTTAGAATTTTTTTTCCAAAACTGCTTCTACGCCATTTAAATGCTTTACACAAGCGGATTCATGAAAAAATATGCTGACGAGACCGAAAGTCTGAGTTAATTAGTTTTCTTATTGAAAGCCTTTCAGATTTTTAAACAAATTCTAAATTTGTGTTGTGCACTGTATTTTTATAAAACTCTTTAGCTCAAAACAAGGTCTAGGTGTGTTTAAATTAGAAATTTGTTCTGCAACTGTCGGCGTCTATGATTGCATGTGTACGTGTGTGTGAGAGAGAGAAGGACACACACACACACGACCAGTGCAGTAATTAACTGGAGAAGCAGATTACTGATGTGTGGCTATGATAGGATCTCGAAGGAAGCAGTGGCTGTGGATATATCGCTTTTTGGGGGGGAAAGGGAGGGTTAAAGTAACAGTTACTTCAGCTCTTGATTTGAGTTTTTTTTTTTTTAAATAGAAATCTCGATGTTGAGGGTTACGTCGATGTTGCAGGTGACTGTCGAGGTGAAGAAGCAGGACGGGACCTATGTGGTTGTGACCTTCGTGCTGGTAGGCTGCATCGCCGGCGTGGTGCTGGCCGTCACCATCATCTACCTGCTGCGACGACATCGACGATCACGGCAGAAGTTGGCGCAGCTGGCAGCCACGTCTGACGGCAACGAGGCCTCCAAAGACTACCAGGTGACGAGGGGTTGCCTAGCAACTGCCGCTGTTATGAGATAGTGGGGAGGTGTGGCTGTGTTTACTGTGCAGCATCTTCTATTAGCTAATAAGTCAACAGGAGATGCATTATTGCAAATATATATATAAGCCGTGAAAGTGTTGTATTCGGATAGCCGTTCCAACAATCGGAAACAGAGGGCATTGAATTGTTCGAGAACTTCTGACGACAGACGCGCCTCCAAGATGGATGGACACTTTATTCTTCGTAGCTTAAATCCAACATTTTCGAGCTTCAGAAAATTTAGAGATGGGGATAAATGTCTTTGGCGGAACATCGGTAACAGTCGGCATGCTTCGTTGACATCAAAGCCATTTTGATTGGCTGTCCTTACAATTTTGAAACTTAAGATGTGCGTGTTAGTGTCAAAAAATAGGACGGGGGCGAAAAAAAAAAAGGAAAAGACAAAAACACTGCCAGAGATCGAAGATGTTGTCAGAACTGCCACGTAGGGCAAAGGACGTCGGGCTGACATTTTGAAGAGTACACGGACTCTGGGATCGGGAACTCAAAAACATCTCGAATGGAGAATTGATCACGTGTCTGGAGCGACCAAAATCTCTTGTGCGACTATGTAAATGCAGATGTTCTTGAATACCTTCGTGAAAGGTGTTTGACAGCGTGCTGAGTTGCTTCCGCTTGGCGATCATTTGATTCTGAGTTTGTGTAGACATCCAGTGGACAGTGAACAGTGGTAAATAAAAGTTAAACATTATAGAGAAAAAGGACAAGGTGACCACGAGAGCAGAAAGCAGAAGCGACTACCTTTGCTAGGGGAGGGGATGTAGGGGGTCAGCCCATCTAGATTACCGGTGTGCGACGACTAGACAGACGGATCTGAGGTGGGGAGGGAGGTGATCACGTGACGTTAGAGCACTGCCTAGAGAAGACACACATTCGACAAAACCATTTATTAGCTGAAATGGAAGGCGTGGGCTTTGCTGGGAAGGATAGCGTGGTAGGCGGGAGAGAGTAGGAGGGAAGGTATGCGGATGTGGTGGTAGTGGGGGAGAGAAATGGTCGGCTTGATGAAGGAAGCGAGACCGACCAGGAGTGGGTTTTCAGAGGAACCATGTTTTGGTCGTTTGCAGGACCTATGCCGTCAGCGCATGCAGAGCAAGGCGTCAGAGAAGCCGGAGCCCCTCCATGCCGCCTCCCGCATCGGCAGCGTGTCCGAGTCGCAGGTGCGCAGTCCATCCAGCCGCTCCTCCACATCCTCCTGGTGAGTCGTGCGCACGTGCAGGGCGTGAGCAAGTGCTTGACTTTATACGTGCGTGCGCGCCTGCGTATGTTTGCGTTCCTGTTTGTGTGTGTGTGTGTGTGACGAGGGCGCTCGTGTTTGGGAAATATGTTGCGGCATTTGTGTGTGTACAATATTCTGAACACTGAACAACATTAAGTAGTAGTCACGTGCGCTAATCCGCTGCAACATCAATATTTTTTCCATCCGGGTTCCAGCCATGTTATACTAGTTTGTGAAGGTGGGGGGTCGACTCCAGTGTCGGAAACGAGAAGCAAAGCATCCTTCGTGAAAAGGTCGCTGTGTGGGAGGGAGAGGGATAGGGGCTCGTCCCAACAGAAAGGACTTTTTCGCGAGGGAGCCAGAAAGCGCCACTACACCGTCCTTCGTGAGTGTGCGCTGGGAGTCTGTCAATAGTGGCAGGTCCTTTGCATGGTGCCAAACTATGTTCCGGGCCCGCACACAGTCGCATCGCTCGTTCATGAAGCCGGTCTTTCCTCCAGCTTTCGATTTTCCATTTGCAGTTCCGACTACCAGGCAGCCAGAAGTACTTGCTGGATACCCAGGCAGCACCAGCACTTCTGTTCCCAGATATATCGCTGTCATTTTGATGGGGGATGGAATACACAGGATAGAAGCATGACAAGAATGGAATTTGATTTCAGAAGATCACACGCAGGGGCCCCAACACTCCCAGCGTCGGAGCTTGATGCACGCAAATTCAGGTTCGGGACTGAAAGCCATCCGACAGAGTTGGGTTCCATGTTCAGTTGTCTCCCTCGGCGAAGACCCTTGTGCTGGCTGCGGCCCGCCGGGGAGTCTCGGACTATATAATCGCAGCATGCTGGGGACTGAGCATTCCCCCGATCTCATTTTCCCCCATCCCCGGATTCCCGATTTCCAATTCCGTGCACAGTGAAGTCTGCGGCGGAATGTTTGCGAGCAGCCGCCGCATGCACGAGAGGTGTGTGTGGGTGTGTGCGTGCGCGCGTGCGCTCTGAGGTCACAACGTCTGTACGCTGTCCCCACCCCTCCCTCCTTTTTCTTCTGTCTGGCTCATTAGGAAGTTTTTTTCCTCCTTAGCCACGCAACTTCCGGTTCCCTTGCAGCTACTGTCGTTCCAGCGGCGCTGGAGATCAGGAAGTTCTTGTCGAAGAATGTTCCAGATCGATAGGTTCTGCGCCTTTGGGGTCGTGCCGTTCATTACAGTGCCGTGCTGAAGAACAATGGCCGCCGCTCCCTCCCTTCCTCTTAGAACAGAAAGGCAGACGATAAGAGCTGTACACAGCTGGCTCTGAGATTTACTCATTTTGGCAACGGTTGTCGAGTATATATATCCAGAGTGTGTGTATGTGTGCCAACGCTCGTATGTATGACAATGGGAAGAGGAGAAAGATGTGATTGCGGGTAGGGGGGAAGGTTAAAAGGTTTGCTTGCGTGCAGCACGGCAGTTATGTGACGGGAGGCATTTAGAGAAGCAAAGTCTGACAGTGTGGCAAGCTTGTCGTAATCTCGGGTGGTTAATATTTTAAAGGTGTGTATGCGCGCAGGCGGAGGTTACTGGAGTGCGTCGATTGGAATCGGGATGGATGGGAGGGTAGGGCGTGGATGAGGCGGCGAACGCGTGGGCGAGGAGGTAGGACTTGTCGTAGGCAGTTCGCTTGGTGGGGATGCCCCTTGGGAGGGTAAAATGGAGAGCGGGGGAAGGTATAGAAAGCAGGCGTCCATGGGATTTCCATGTGAGGGACGTCGGGTGTCGAGTCTTACACGTGCAAGTGTTGACTGGATATTTGTGTGCATTCATTTCTCACTCACCCATTATTGTATTTACATGTAATGCCGTAATACATTTGTGTGTGAATTTGACCTTTGCCCTCTTTTATTTATTGCATTGTAATAGGTCAGGTTTATTATTATTACTGCCGCAGATGCACTGATGCATAATTTTATATCATCACTTTCCATGAAGCAAGCAGCTCAGCTGTCCACATTACTACTCCTCTTTTCCCACTGGTTATAAAAGCGACAGTTTGCATGTTCTGTAAGTCCACTCACAGACTTGTATGGCCATTCAGGTCAGCAAGCACTCGCAGTAGATTATATGAGCGTTTTCAAATCTCATTTCCATGGTTATCTCGGTATCCTTTTTTATCAGCTGAGTGTTTGTATCTCCTTTCCATGATTGTCAGCGTCAACATATTTTAGTTTTTATCCCCTGTCGATGCTTTTATGTGGCCATAAATTTTGAGACGGCGAGGCTCTCGGCAAGGATGAATGAGAAAGGGGGAATCAGGGGACTTCACTATCGGGGGCCAAAGAAAACGTGACTGTCCCTTTTAGCGTCATTAGCGCGCGCTCCGACAGGCCAGTAGGATGCCATTCATTTCGCCACCAGAATTCTCCTTTATTTCTTCTGCACTTCCATATGTTTTGCGTCTTCCTGGCTGTAGAAATGGGGTTAAAAGGTGCTTGACCTCATGCTGGCGTTGCGGGCCCTGTGTCCCCAGACTTACGCATGAGACATGTGGGAAAGTCTTCCTCTGACGACTTGGAACATGAAGGAATTTTTATTTTATTTATTTATTTATTTATTTTTGGTGGGAGGGGGAAAGAGGTGGGATCTGATGAACACTTGTGTAATACACTCGGATGTATTCTACCCAGGGTTCCCCCGATCCCACAGTTACACTAATTTATTTATTACGCTAACCCTACAAAAGCTAAAGAGCTGGGACACTTGTGGTGGCCAAGACAACGCAATCAAGCTAATGAAAGAGCTCAGGTCGAGGTGGGCGACAGCCACAATGTACACAACCTTTTAGGAACAAAGCGTGCTTCGTTACAAACAGCCTGCACACTTTCCTCCCGGCTACTGCTGTCAACCCTTCCTCCCATCCTTCGTTCCCACTTCGCTCGAACCCTTTGTGAGCTACGAGAGCTTGGCTCATATTTTCCGATACACTTCGCTTGTAACAACGGATTTTTTTTTAATGGGAGGAGGGGGTAAATTGAAGGTAGGGAGGAAAAGGGAGAGGGTTTCAGTACTCGGCGCGGAGGAATCAATTCGACACTCTTCTACGTTGTCCTGCAGTCCATTGGGCGTTTGATGTTGAGATCAAAGGCAGTTGAAAGTGCATGTCTCGCATGTCGCACAGAATGCCTGCGAGCTGCCTGCAGTGTTGTCGAGGGCAATGTTTCAAAGTGCAGGATTTACTTCGCAACAAAGCCTGCATGTGCTTCCTGGACTTTTGTCTCGGAAACTTGTTTCCAAGGGGTGAGGCTTCGTGGCTCAGTGGCGCAGGTCTAAACCTTGAAATTGGTTTGTCGAAACAAGTTTCGGTGTTGCACGGACGTTTTAGAATTTCTCTTGTAAATTTGAGAACTGGAAGCTGTTCAAAACTCGCTAACACTCTTTTGAAAGCGATGACCACGGTCATCAGAATCACCTTCGGAGTGTTGACAATTTTGCAATCTAAGTAGGGGTTAACTGGTCTCATCGTAGTGGTCGTCTATTGAAAGTGGTCAGGTTGGCTTGTCACGTGGTGCTGATCTGTTCGTGGTTTTCAGTTCCCACCGTACTCATTGTGTTCGCCACACTAGCCCTAAATGCAACTTTATTTGTTAAACTGTTGTTGAATTTGATCAGTAAACAATCAATTCATTAATTTTGATGCCATTGTGTATGGAAAAATTATCCTTTGGCTGATTTTCTTGGGGAGCCGGCGTTTTTTATGTCAGCATGTGCTAACGGAAGCCCGACTGAAACAGTTCCATCTGTTTTAAATAACGATATTAGTTTAAAAGTTAGAAAATTGTGATGTGCACCTGGTTAGAACCATTATTTCAGTAAATTGTTTTAACTAAATACATTTAAGACTTAAATGTTGTGCAGCTGGCACCGGGTCCTACGTGAGGCGCCGCGATTTTGAGGTCACTAGTTGCCATGTAACTGTACTGTGAGTGTGTTACAGTGTACTTCTGTTCGTCGAGATTAAGAGCACTTTCCCGCTGCTGTTGATGGTGATGCTTTGGTTGCAGATGTCGTCATTGTTTGTGCATTTCCTAAAGTACTTTGAGGAAAAGTCAGTGGCAAAGAAAGCACGATTATTAATTGTCTTTCTACTCCCTAGAGTTATCAAAAATGTATTCTTTAAATATTTTTGATGGGGGAGGCCTCCTAGACATTCAGTGACTCGATTGCTTGAAACCCTTTCATGTGGGCATGCAGACAAAAGGAAAGGGCTAGGGGACCAAAAAAAAAAAAAGACATCGTGAACGAAGGGTCACATGACAGTAACCGTGAGCGACTCCTGTGACATTTCGGCACCAGTTCCAGTCCCCAGTGGCTGAATAACGACGATTGCTATTGGCCACAGACCGTTCTGACGTCAGCCAAACAGTCTGCGAGCCTGCTTCCCTCTCTCTCTCTCAGCACCGTCAGTGGACTCGCATGCCGCCAGACAGCTACCAGCAGCTTCTCTCTATCCTCTCCTCCCGCTACCCGTCCTTGTCTGATGCTACTCTGTCAAGAAACTCTGGAGGTTGTTAGTAGTAACGAAAACTGTAACAATTACAGTCTCAGTGGATGCAACTCAAGCATACAGTGTCTTCATGCTTACTTGTTCACTTACTCCTGTCTTCGTGTATTTCTTCGCGAATGTCGCTGTCTGTAAAGGCGCATTAAAAATGTAGTGAGAGGTGCTTCTGTGGGTTACTTTTTCCCGCCTGGAATCTTCATTTCTTTTGGGTTCCACAAATGTTGCCACTACATACGCAGCGTGGTGATGCCGACTGTGACAGTGTCCCATCGTTCTTGACTTTTCTTTCTGTTGATTAGCGGTGATGGTGGCGGCGGGAGAATGGGACACGAGATTCATGTGCACGGCTTCTGTCCCCTCCCCAACCGCTCCTCTCCCCCAACACATCCTTCCACCCTTCTTCCTTGCTGTGGACTGGCAGCGCGGCGCCTGTGCGTCTGTCAGGCTTCTCACGACACCCACGTGATCGATGGCAAGTTTGTGGGTGCGTGGAGTGCGTGCAGCGCAAAGATGGATCGAGAGACTTGCCAATTTGCGCATCGTTTGCCCTCCCAGCAGAAAAGGAGATGGAGAGGGGAAAAAACCGCGGATGGAGAGAGAAGGGAAAGGAAGGACCCTCCACTTCCCTCCTCCAACTCCTGTGGAGCGACGTCATGTCCAGCAGCTTCCTGCACGGCTGCCTTCCACCCGCCTTCTTTCCATTTTCTCCCCATCTTCCTTCCACTCAAGCTGATCGAAGGCGTTGGCAATATTTTCTTCGTCGTCACCTCGAACTCATAAGTCTTCTTGCCCGTCGAACCACTCCCTTGTCTCAGTTTCTGCTCTAGACTCCCAGCAGACCCATAGCACACTGCAAGAGGAAACCTGTGCCCGCGGGGAGCTTGACCTCTGCTTTGACCTCCGAACAGATTGGCTCTAGATACGAAGTACTTACATGTGGGCAATAAATGATTTTCAGATGTAGTCGAAGGTTCTTTCCTTCCAATGTTAAAAATACACAATGAAAACCTTAAAGCCAGCTTTTGCGACCCAAATACATTTCTGCCAGCTGTCGTGTTATTCATTGATACCCGCGAAATATTCGCGTGAGAGAGAGAGAAAGAGAAAGAAAGAAAAAGAAAGGTTATCGCGGCACGGAGAATGGGACTAGGGCCTGCCAAATCACTGTCAACGCCACTCTCGTGTTATTTAGGGTATAATCAAGGGTCAGGGTATACTCCTCAAAAAACAAAACAAAAAAATGTGAGAGAAAGGAGGGGTGAAGAGCGAACGTTAGGGGAAGGAGGGTGGGAAGACAATCTGCGACCAATCTGCCAAGAAGCTCCAAATGTTCCGCGTCTGGCTGAAAGCATAAGGAGCTTTGGCCGGAAAAGCAGCTTAGGGTGAGAGAGGAGGGTGGGATGGATGAGAAGAGTTTGAAGGTGGCAGGATGGGTACCGAGACGAGGGAGAGGGAGACAACCGTAATCGTGCGAATCTCGAGCAGAGTTGCGCTTCCTGTCGTCTCGAGTCGCCCGAGGCCGGCGGGTATGGAACCTGTCTGCCCAAGACGTTAGGGGGTTTCCGCAGACCCAAACCAATCTCACAGCACAGAATGAAGTTGATCTTTGCGAAGCCCGTTAAAAAGGCGAGGAGACAAAAAGGAAAAGGAGAGAAGTAGGTTGGAGGGGTGGGGTGGGGAGAGTAACTAAATGGGGAGGGAAAGATGGTAAGGAGGAAGTTGTTTTCCTTCCTTCCCAAATGTCGAATTGCGCAATACGACTGCCACATTATTTTCCTCCAGTTGCTGCCCTCTGTACTTATTTTTCTTCCTTCTGCTGTCCCTGCCACCATCTAACTTCTCAGTCTTTTATTTCACTTTGTGCGCTGATGCCATTATTAGTTGTAAAGCTGTACATTGAACAAAACTCACTTTCAAAAAAAAAAGGAAAAGACCTGATACTATGAACCTGGAAGATCGGATAGCTAAATCGCAGCTAACAATAGACAGGAAGACCAGACGACGAGAGCAGAGATGAGATAGCGTAACCCATGAACACCAGTTAATGGGAAGACCAGGTAACAAGCCAGAAGGACAAGGTAAGGTGAACCCCACCCACAATATTGTTTGATACGCTTTATTATCCGATCTAATCAAGCCGACGCGACTGTTGTAAGAAAGTAAGTGGTGGGCACTGTCAGTCGAGCCTTTGTTGTGCGAGGTTCGAGGTGGATCACAACTGTCACAAGACGAATGACTCCTTCCATCTTGTGTCTGCCTACACACCCCTTTGTCAGTCCTCCCTCTTCCCTCAGGCTACATATAAATATTTATGTATATAGAGAGACAGGGACACTGTCATTGTGACTATAATAAAGAAGCAGATATTTTAGCAGGGAGGGTCCGTGTTAAATATGAATCAGCTTTGGGGGAGGTTTTAAAGAGGCTAATGCTAATGTAAGGTCGGAGCAGATAAGACTACAGCGACATCAGGCGGCTGCTGCTGCTGTGGGAGGCAGTGATGTCGGCCTGCCATCGATTGTTGTGTGCGGCGAGGCACCGCTGTCCACGCGAGCTCCTGCCTGCACGTGAGGCACCACGCGCGGCGGTGTCGTCACAAGCAGAGGTGAGGAGGGGGAGGGAAGGGAGGACGTCGGTGACGAGACATTGAG
Source organism: Pomacea canaliculata (assembly GCF_003073045.1). Classification (NCBI taxonomy): domain Eukaryota; kingdom Metazoa; phylum Mollusca; class Gastropoda; order Architaenioglossa; family Ampullariidae; genus Pomacea; species Pomacea canaliculata. Next base: position 20,375,051 of record NC_037594.1, on the reverse strand, counting down.
TGTGCGCGCGCGTGCGTGCGTCGTCGTTATTGTCGTCACGCGCCTTGCAGTATGTCTTCGTGCAAGTGGTGCATGGACGCACCGTATGACTTTGCTTGGTCACGTGCTTTTGATGCACAGGTGCTAGAGCACGCACACATTTATGTACATAACGTAGAGTGTGGCGATGTTGACTCGTTAAACCTGTGCAAAAACTACACCGTATTTCCGATCTGAAATTTTGACAGTAATATTTCTATCGATATCTTGCTCTGATTTAGTTTTTAGTCTTGTCATTTCCTCAAAACCGATAACGGAAAGGGGAGGGAGGAGAACGACAGGAAGTAAGGGAGCTTCATTCAAAACTTCCTACACCCCTTACCGAAACGACCTGTCAAGTTAGGACAGGAACACTAAGCATATCGGAGTTACTATAAATTATAAACCTGGCTCTCACACACACGCATTCACTATCTCACCCTCGCACAAACACACACACACACGTGTTTTCACTATCTCACCCTTGCACAACTCACACACGTACCTAGAATTCGGGTATGTGAACCGACCTTGCCTAACCAGTGCCAATTAAATGTTTGATATCGCAGAGGAATGTCAAAAGCATGCAGCAGATGGTCTGCGAGACGGACAGACAGCCACACGCATGCGCCACAGTGCAGCGCGAAGTGGTCCACCGTGACACACACCAAACGCCCTCATTAATGTTGCACGCTACCCGTCTTCCCAGCCGCCAAACAAAACGAAAGCAAACGACTCCAGTGTTACTCCCTAAGTCATGCGCACGACAACGCGACATCCACCCGACCACCACCCCTATCTCCCCCTTCCACGCTAGATTTTTTTTTTTATACGCGTCGATGCGTGTCGTTGCGTTTCGCAGTCCCGCCACTGACATCATCACGAGCGTCTTCCACCTTCCGCCATGGCCGCCATTTTTTAAAACTACTCGTGGGCTGACATGGAAGACGACGACAAGAGGAATAAATACACGTGCGCGTGCGAAAGAGAGCTCGGCAGCTTGGTGTGCGGTCGTTCTTGCGCTCTGTGTTGTCTCAACTGACATTAGTCACGCTGGTGTAGTGTGCGTTGGCGGACGTACGGACGGACTTAAAAGAGAGGAATAGGCGAGGGTGGCAGGTTGCTGCTGCTGCTGCTGACGGTGGTTCTGCTGCTGCTGCTGAGGAGACGGCTGGCGAGGCGCGAGGGTCGTGATCGATGAGTGCAGGGTGACGCGCACTCCGCTCCAACCTGGCCACCGCCAGATGTGGCTCAGACCTGGCTTCTTCTCGCGAGGGTAATCTCCCCATCATTTTTCTTTCTTTCTCTCTTCACACACATATTTTCTCACTGTCATACACGCTCCCTTCCTCTCTCTCTATCAAACAACAGCGTCGTGTCCATTTTGCTTTTGCACAAAAAAGGTTGGGGCTGAAGACATGCCCTTTTCATGCTCTCTTTGCAACTTTTAGGTACCAGAATAGTCAGTGCTGTTTGAATCCTTCATATTATGGGCTTCCACAGTGTAGGTCTCTCCTCTCGAGAAAATCGCTGCCGCACACTACTTAACGGTGGGTGAGCGGAACTCCCGCAGTGCCTTACTGGACACTGGCCGTGTGTGTGGAAGTAGGACTACACAAGGGATCGTGCAGACTTATGGCACCTAGATAGACAGCTAAGGGGCTTATCTTCCTGCACATCCGCTGATGGGTCGATCATCTTTCGCCCTAGATTTCTGTTTGCTAACGGCGGGGAAGGGGCCGGTAATCAATTAAACGACTTTTTCCTCTTTCTCCGAGAGACGCACCTGAGTGGTCTGGAGGTACCACCACCAGCAGTACCAGAAAACCAGCGGGTGCAGGCGATCCGTGTCCAGAAGCCCATCATTGGTTGTTGTCGTGTTCTTCATCGAGATGTTCCCAGACCCTCCGGGATTCTTTCCTTCTGTGATTGATTCCATGCGAGTTTTAAATGAACTGGAAGAAGACTCGTGGTTGGTAATGTCTGTGTCCCCGACCACTGTTATTACATGAAAGGACAGGTCGGTAACTGAGCCTTACTGATGGCCTTCTTTCTTGCTGAAGATTATATCGAACGCGCTGAGAGGGAGTCTTGCAAAGTTGGTGAGAGAGCAGGGGGTAGGGGTACTCAGGCGCTTGGAAACTGAACAGGAGAAGTGTACTAAACCTATCACCTACCCACCACACTGCCCCTTCCCTCGGGAGGAAGGCCCTGACAGGCAGACTTTGAGGAGAAATTAGCGAACAAGGGAGCTCTTCCACTAGCGGTTCTCTCCAGCATTGATCGGGCCAGAATATGCGCCAGGAAATGTCGGTACACTTTATTCTCTCGTTTCTCCACCCCCACCCCTATCTCCTCCACCAGCCTCCTCCGTTATTCCCGGTCAGCCATTACAGGGCCGTGCTCCACGCCTGCCACTCATCGATGTCCACCTGTTTGACAAGCTCTGCAGAACCGTGTGAGAGAGAGAGAGGGGGGATGGGAAAGGGGAGGGAAAAGAGGAAAAGGAAAAAATCGACTCGGGGTGGAGTGGACGGCCGCCTAGCAACTGCTGCAGAAGGACCCGGCGTCACAGGTCATCGCGATTAGGCACGTCGCGTCTGCGCAAACGGCCGTCGTCAGAGGTCGGCGATGTTGCCAAAGCCTCGCTTTCATTCATGGTCAGGCAAGCACCACACCACGTTCCGGGTGGGTGAATAACGGAGGCTTAATGACATCGGAGGGATTCTGGGTTGGTGACAAAAGGTTAATCACATTATTGGGAATGTTCTGGACAGGTCGTCGAGGGCAGTGTTATGAGGTCACACTGGCTGTTACTGGGCAATAGGGGAAGAATGGGTGGAGGGTTAAGAAATTGAGAACGGAGGTATTGAGCTTCCGACATCAGCAACAAAATTGAGGGACCTAGTTAGAAAATATGTTCTGGAAAAACACCTAGACCTCACTACTCGCAGACACTATGTTCACTTCTCATGTCGAGAAGTCACAACAGTCATCTCGTACTCGTTGTTGCCTAAACGAAATATCCGAGAGAAAAGAATTATATCAGTTTAGACTTTATTGATGGAAGGGGTAGGGAAGAAGTGCTAAAAGTTCAGTCTTACTGTAATGTCAGCATGAACGTTAAGTTTCGTAAACCCCGTAAAGAGGTTTTGTGGTCTGAGGCTCCAGACGTCGTCTGCTCTTTCGGAGGACAGTGACAAAACATCAGGGTATTGATAGGGTTTTTTTGTTTTTTGAGACAAGTATATCCAGTCAAGCTTCTCGGTGCTGCTTTGTCTTGTCAGCTTGGCGTAGAGATACGCACTTCAGGAGTCGGATACGACAGCAGTCCTTGAAGCAAGTCTCTGTGAAATCAGGAAGATCCTTCGCGGTTGATGGGTGGGTTGTGGGGCACGCGAACCGAGCGAGGAGACGTGATCCGTCCAGAGAGACAGAGATCTGACATGGATTGTTTGCTTTAGTTATCCCCCCACCTTCTGCAAACAAGATGTGACAGGTTGACAGATCCCTCCCTCAACTCCCGCGCCGTCGAGTTCACAGAGCAAGGATGCAAAGCGGTTTACACCTGTCCAAGCGCGGATTCCAGAGCAGATGAGGAGGTGATTGTTAGCTTTGCAGGACACAGATGGGACGTTACCTTTGCTCCGAGGATAGTTTTTTTGTTTGTTTGTTTTTTTGCGGGGTGGACTAAGAAAGGTATGGAATAGTGGTGGACCGACTATGTTCAATCTCCATGGGTCTAGAAACTTCGCTGCGACTGTGGACCGCTGTCGATGTCAACCCTCCTCGTCGTCGACCACGATAGCTGAGAAAAGACATCGGGACTGTGGGGGAAGAGGTTGACACGGTAATAAATAGGGGAAGGGGAACTAAGAGGGACGTAGGGAGATACCATCGATCTCCATGTTACTGCGACTTCTATTGCACCCGATTGGGTGAAGTAGATTTAAACTAACATACATCATTGTTGTGCTTGAAGGGGATGGTAATGAGGGGTAGGAGGAGAAGGTGAATACCTTTCCGTTCTGTGCGTTGTGCTCGAGTTCAGAGATCTGGTCGGATTTTAAAGATGGTTTGTTTGTCTTTTGGAGGGTTTTTTGGGGGGATGAGGTGGTTTTAAGAGATCGGTGTGTGTGTGTGCACACACACACACGCAACTCGGTGCGGGTTCACCTGGCTGGCTGGCTGGCTGGCTGGCTGTCCGTCGTCCAACGGGTCGATTGACCTCCTGCCATGATTCTACACCACCAAGTTTGTTTTCAGCCGATGCCCTGATTATTGCTGCGGAAAACCTCCCGCTGTTATTCGACTATCAGCACCATCAGCACTCCACTACAGTGTCTGTGACTGTACGCCGGCTTAGCTTGCAGTCTTTCCTGTGTCTCTAAAGCGCGCGCACACACAGGGAACAAATATGGAAAAGCGGCTTTTTCAGCAGCGGGGCCTGAAAATGCTGATGCTGCCGCCAGCGGGAGGTTGACGTGCATCACAAAAAGCAGTTTTGTGGAAAGCAGCTCCCGTGAGAACTGACTGCTAAGACCTCAATGGGCGGACTGGGGCCATCAGCGGCCATGTCGCCAGACACTGGCACTGAAAGAGGAGATGAATTAGTGATGTGATTGCCGACTGCATTGTGGCTGTCGATGGCAACACTCGTAGTGTGGGTGTGTGTCGAGAGAATGTATTAATTCGTATCTCGGGGTATAGTCGGCATCGGTAATGACAGGAGTGATAGGAGAACAGGCAGAGCTGATGTGGTGCAAGGAGGTAAAAAACACAAAACAACCAAACTAATAAAAACACTTTACCTTAATCATTTCTCTCACCCACTCAGAAGCTCCCACGAAACGGAATACGCTAACCCATTTCTTTACTGAATTCATGAATAAAAGCGTGTGTGGTACATGTTATGTAGGAGAAGAATGAACAGTTTGTAAGTGTACAACTTTCTAATGTGGACGTGTAACACGCTGTGAATGAGTCTGGTCTACAATGAACAATCATGTTTAGAACGCCGACGACCAAACGTTTAGCGTTTTCTGAATGAACCCGTTCTGTGACGAATAATTATACTAATGACGTCGACAACCGAACGCGTAACAATCTGTGAATGAACCCGTTCTATGACGAATAATACTAATGACGTCGACAACCAAACGCGTCAAGTGCTGTGAATGAGTCTGTTCTATAACAAACAATTCTATTCATGACGTCGACAGCCTTATCTTTGCAGGCTGATGCTTGACGTGCATTAACCATCTGTCTGTGTGTGTGTTTCAGGAGCGAGGAGCCAGCGGCCACCAACATGGACATCTCAACCGGCCACGTTGTCCTGGTGAGTACACCCGTGTGTAGGCTCGGGGTGGATAGCAAGGGACTCTGGTCAGAGCATTCTGTCACTGTGATCTCGATTGCTTTGGGGACAAGCATGGCACCTTGTTTAGAACGAGAGAGTAGAGATTTTGGTCATCGTCAGTCTTTTCAGAAAGATGTGTAACGTTTGTTGAAATATAATATTTCGACACTAGTTGGATGTACACATCTGATTTCAAAGTATATTTTAGTTGTACTTGGTGCCTGCAGGTGCAAGTCCCTTCTAAAAACAATTCCTGTACCTAACTTCATATCAAGTAATTAATGACGCCAACTATTTTGAAGGTGGAGGTATAGTACCCACTAGGCGGCAACAAGTCCAGGTTATGGAACACAGCAGAGGCCCAGGGGAAGACGACCTTTCCAGGTCCCTTGTAACCGTAAATTATTTCCCCGATATATAATAATATGCTTGTAGTTCGATTATCAATATCTCCATTTTCACTCATTAACATAATATAGACTGCAAACATTAGTACAAGTGCACTAGGATCCGCATGACTTATTGAACGTATAGTTGTTTAATGAGTAAATGAGGTAAAATTGCATTAAAGGATCAAACGTAGCACCCGATCCATGGGAAAAAAATCTCCAGAGTAATGAATGTTACGTCACAATAAAAAAAAGAAAAATAAAAGGAAAAATAAGAAAAAAATCCGCTGACCGAGGCTGGGCTCCCTTCACAGCCGCGGGCCCGGGGACACCAGACCCTCTCCCTCCCTGTCGTCAGGCCTGGTAGCGTGGGTTAAGGGGACTAGAATGGGGCAGCGGCCGGCTTGCAATCAAGTGTGGTCACGTCCAGGGGTCTTGTACACCATTTCCTGCCCCCTATCCCCGCGATGTCGCCGGCGTCAATGCATAATAACGCCAAAATGGCTGCTGCCGGTGCCGTGCAACAGGTGCCTTCATCAGACTTCTTTAATTGACTGGAACTCTCCGATCAGACTGGCGGGAGTGAGGTCTGCAAATAGGCCGCGGTCCAATTTAGAGCTGGGGACCACTTCTCTGTTTGTGCGCGAGTCAGTGAAGCACGGTTGATTGGCCGGCCAGTCTTCGTGGTCACCAAGGCTGGTTCCAGATTGTGTTTGTGTATGGGAAGGTTTTTTTTGGGGGGTAGGGATATAGAGGAGAGAATGACTTCCAGAAATCTTCCCACAGCATCGGTTATCCTGTGCGTGCCATTTGAAATGAAGCCGCCTGCTCATCCCTTGTTTAACGGACGCGCGAGTACGTCTGGACGGAAATAAAAAAAAAAAAATTCATTCCCAAAGGAGATCGTGGTGAAGACAGTAAATATTTTTTTTCTTCGAACATTCTCTGCCCCTTTCCACTCCTGTCGGCTGCAGAGACCTTCTCAGACTGTCGGTTGTTGGAAAACAGAGTTGCGTGCGATGTATGATTTTTAAAAAAGTAAAAAGAAAAAAAAGCAAAACCGGCGTTCATCACTAAAACCAATAAATCTATTTTTGGCCCCGTACAAAGAGTGATTCACGGTATGTATGTATGTGGCGGACAAATGTGCCATCTGCTTCCCGTCATACAGCATTCGTGAATATTGATGGGAGCTGCCATTTTTTATGAACGAGGCGTTCACCGAGCGCCGTGGAGAGTGTTTACGCAAGGCATTGACTTTCTCAGCCCAAACCTTCCTTCTCCAAACAGCTTGATTGGCTGGGAAATCAAGGAAAGCAGGAGGCGCTATTATTCCTCTGGCACGCCGAATTCAATCTCGCAATCCTGGGAGAGGAACAGTTTATGCGCGAGCTTTATCTCTTTCTCTGTCAAGTCGCACTTGGCTGCATGTGCATATTTACAGGGCGTGCACGCGGGCGCACACACATGCACATATTCTTTCTCTATCACACACAGACACGCGCATAAGGGAAGACAATGTTTGCAAGTGCAAATACAAGACATCTGATAGTGGAATGTTGGATAGGAGGTGGCCCAAAAAACCATAATGTTTGTGAGAGGACATAACAGCAGCCAGAACCAGAGAACCAAAGATGCGCTTACTGCTGGCTTGCGCGTGCACAAGATGGCAAACGCAGTCAATAGATGGCATCTCCTTCAAGCTACTTCAGCCCTGTGGAAGTTGATGAATCTTCCTGCGTTTGCGGGCTGGGACTTCGGACCAGGCAGCCTTGTCAACAAAATGTCATTAAGGTCATGTTGCGAGCAGCCTGGCCGTTCTCCATCGGCCTCCTGGAAGCCCCCTGGTCTGACGACAGTACGAGTCGCAGACCATCCGATAAAAGGTTCTTCGACCTAACGAAGTTGTTGTGGACACTGACGGTGCTTGGCTGATGGCGACGACGGGCGATGAGACTCGAGTCTCTTCTGCTGACGACAAGAGCCTCACAGAGCAAAATCGTCAGACGTCCGCCGCATCCCATCCACCCCCATGTCGCCATTGATCTGGTGCTGGAAGTGCTTGCCATGGGACGGTCCTCGCGTGCCAAGTTAAGATGGAAAAGGCGGGCCAGGCTCGCAGGACCTGGCTTTAAAAATAAGTTTCGAGAAACTTCTTCGGCTTTCGGTGAGAAGCCATTAAAATCGTCGCAGCAGTGAAGGCCGCTGCACGCCATGTTCGCCCGCGACCTGTGGGTCACGTATTTGGCGTCTGACTACCATCCACTGCCCCCTGGCATGCGGTCCTGTAGTCTGCGCTTTCTCCTGAACGAATACGTTGACGTGCAGCTTGTGCGTGCATGCGTACGCGCAGACAAGCAGACAACCTAGAATTTCGCCTCACCAAAATCTGTCCAGTGCGCTCCCTGGGGAACTCCAGGTCTCCCTACATATCAAACACGGCAGCTACTCAAGAAAAGACTAAAATGTAATTATTCAGTGAATAGCCAGCATAGCTGCAGATACAGTAATACCTGTCGCAGCGAGAACATACCAAGAATGTGGATGACCATCAGGAGGAACATTGTCCTTTTTGTTCGGTCTTTTTTTACCTGCGGTTTCGAAGGCTTTTCTTCCTTTCGTGTGATTGTTGGTGTACATCGCCAAGTGACAGTAACAGATGAAATAAAAGCTGAAAGATTTGGTCACGATGGCGGAGACAAGTCATCTAGGTATGTTCTCTGCGCATGCGCACGACGACGTTTGTCAGACGACGGTCGTGCCAGACTTTTCTGTGTCTCGCCTACGCAGGGTGCGGAGCCGCGCCATGTCTTGCAGCCACCGATTTTTTTTTTCACTTCACTCATCGCCTGCGGGATTGGTTGGATCATTTACCTTTCGGAATGATAGATTTCGTCAGAAGAAAAAGTGAAAGGCTAGATTGCGGTGCGTGCTCTGTTCCGCCACACACACACAAAACACGATCGCTGATACTCTCCCCAAGCCTCGTGCACAATCGCTTGGACATTGTCCTGACGCGGGGTCGCGATCGGCCAGTCATCAGGGCAAGAATAGACCCGGCTGGACTGCGACTGGGGTCTTCTGTCATTCACAGTTGTTCCGGGGAGTTCAGTTCATTAACTTTTGGATCGTGAGGGAAAAAAAGAGAAGGGTGGGTGAACGAAGGGGGGAGAATGAAAGGAAAAAAAAAAAGAAAAGCCCGAAAAACAAAATCAATCGCTTTACCAGTGTCCCATTTACCTTAAAGCACACAATTTCGAATCAGGCAGCGAACAAATTGAATGATGGAACTCATCAATCTTGCTCTTTGCGTTGCCGAGGACACACGGCTCTCGTCTTTGTGAAGCCAATGCAGAACTGGATGACTGGAAACTCGCTCTGTGTCTGCTGGTACGGAGAGGGGGAGATGGAGAGAGACAGGAATGAAGGGAGAGAGAAAGGGAAAGACAGCGACAGATAACGAGGAAAGGAAATTTAAAAATCAATGTTTAATTAAGCGATGCATAGACATTGGTGGAGGCCACACTGCGTGGCATGACAATTACAACTTGTAGTAATGCGGAGAAATTGCAGTGCTGCGGCGGAGCATATGGGGTGGTGGTTGGGTTTTTTTTTTTCTTTCTTTCTTCTTTGTAATCTTCTCTCTTTAGTGCGTGAGAGCACACACACCACAGCCCCCACCTTTGAAAAATCGACAAAATCCCTTTTAGTGCCAGTGTCGTTTGTTTAATTCATCGCAGTTGGTTCAGTCTGCTCTGGCATTTATTCAGCCGAATGAACTCTCCTTCCACATAGCTTTTCTTTTAATTCTGTGCATGGCGGCCACTTGAAGGATTTGGCGGCCATTAGGACAACACACACACACCTCCGACTTGTCACTGTTTGTCTTACATCAGGGGTGAAAGGTTAACCCTGTCTCTGGCGTGTTTGTCTTACATCAGAAGTGGAAGGTGAACTCCGTCAGGCATGGAAGGTGCTCTCAAAATAAAGCAGAGTAGGTCTCACATCCTGCAGCCCGGATGTTTGGGTGCATACTTTGTGACATCACGTATGAAGGTCATTGCTTGCGAGTGCTACGTCACTTCCTGGCTTGCACGACTCTCGCATCCTTTAACACTTGGTTACTTCATAACGGAGCGCAGATGTCCACCGTTCCTCCGAACTTGGTCGCCCTCTTGCGTGCGACACACACTCACACAATTGCTGGACATACGTTACTAGTATGGTAATCTTTTCTGTGCGAGGGTGGAAACAAGAAAAAAAAAATCTAGCCACTTGAGACGGGACTGGGAAGGAAGCCTGGAAGACTTCAATTGCGCTGGGAAACGATAAAGGTGCTAGGCGAGCCTGAAGTGGCGAAGGTTAATTAAGTTGATCGACAGTTTTCAATGAAAGCAACCCTTGTAGGGCTGTCATAGACTCGAGCAATAGATTTTGCCCGCCTACTTCTGTTGTGCCACACAACGCCGAAGCTGTGTAGTTGGCAACGAGTGGAGCGCACCACCAATGACATTGCGTCACTGCCGTCCTCCTCCCCTTCTCCCCGCCACCTTGTTTTCCTCCACTTCCCCCTTCCCATGTTTTTTGAGAAAATGTGGTGTCCGGCACCTTTTGTTCGGCAGGAAATCGCGTTCGTCGCAGGAAAAAAGGTGGACGTCACTCAGTGCTGCTCTGGCGTGTGATGCGCGCGAGGCCCACGATCAGCCTGAACGCACGTCACTCCCGTGGAGAAGCGCGCACAGCGCAGCCTCCTTGCCCACCCGGAAGCTGGCACTCCATGAGCCTTTAAAAGAGTGTCTTGCGCAGGCTTGTTCGTGTCAATCAAGTTCTTGTGTGTCCTGAGACCGTGATTGTCTGACGAGTGGATGAGACCCTGCCAGACTGTTCAATGGTGTCCCCTCGTTTGTCACCAGACCGGTGTGTTGGGGGTGGAGTAGAAAAAAAAAAAGATTTCATGAATACTACTAAAGGCTAGAACAATGCAGTCAAAGGTCGATAATCTCGAATTATTTTTCTCAGAGGGAGAGGGTCGAGGTAAGGGTGCAAAGTACACTTAAGTAATTAATTTTCGGGGAACAAATTTCGTAGATTACTTCTTGTGTATTTTCGGTATGAGCAAGTGCAGGGGATTTAATTCAGCCACTTAACGATCGGTGCCTTTTCTACGCTGATTTTTTTTAGTTTTAGTAAAATAAGAAAATTAAATGATCTATTAGGTGTTCATGTTCTCCTTACATCAGACATCCGTGCTTAACTACTGGGACAGGAATAAATCTCTCACATATCCTTGTGCACCTGTAGCAATACTGTCTCACATGTTTCAACCAGTAGATGAAACTGAAATATTTTTATGGGCGGCTTTGAATTGTCCAGCGCTAATAAGCTTGCGTCATAATGTTTCAGCCCCATAAATTTACGGATATCTAAGCTTGCACCCGCCATCTGTTTCGAGCACAGTTTGATGCATGCATCAGAGCTTACAGACCGGTCCCGTGGGTGGCCGCGAGCGTGGAACTGCAGATGTGTGCTTGTTTTGTTGTAGGCCTACATGGAGGACCATCTCAAGAACCAGGACCGTCTGGAACAAGAGTGGGAGGCTCTGACGGCTTACCAGGCGGACCCCTGTGGCACCACCGTTGCCGCTGACGCCGCCAACGCTCGCAAGAACCGCTACTCCGACGTCCTACCGTGTAAGTAACCATAACTCCCTCCCTTGCCTTGACGGCGTCCATTCTCTTTTCTCCAGGCTTTTCCCCATGCAACCCTCATCATTCCTAGCCTGCACTTTTCTCTTTCATCATCTTGCTGGCCGCAAAAAGTAAATTTGCATGAGTGTGACGATTGCGAGGGAACAAAACTGAAGGGCGGGGAAGGTTGGCGGCAAGTGCGACGATAATGGTACACGGATGTTGACAGTTCGCAGACTTTTTGTCGCAAATCTCTCGCTACTCCCGTACATCATCAGTTCACGTGCATCTGCCAGAAGCAAACGTGGTAAAACTGTCGTGGAATGTTTCCCACAAAATGCATTTAAGTCTGGGCTGGAGCTTTGTTTCCAGCATTGAAGAAGAAACGTACGCAGGAAGCATCCTTTCTTTCCCCCTTCCCTCCAGCCTCACACACCCTCCTGTCCTTCCAACGGTAAGCTCCAGACAAAGCTCTCAGGGCTGGTCCACACAGTATTCATAATTGTGCAAACCGGTCTTCGTGTCTGGGTTAGAAAGCCGAGAGGGGGAGCCAGGACTGTCTCTGGAATCAATCACCATCCAATTCAAAAGTAGCCGAACGTCGCCAGAAATTGAAACCTGCCCCGGCATGCCGAGCCGTGAGGGAAGCCAGGGCCCGCCGTGCGTCCGCCCCACGGCGTCCGGCAACGATGGCTTGGGCACAAGAAAACGCGTTTATCGCGAGTGAACACGAGTCTCTTACGAAAACACAGTTTGCCGAGCTGAAGCGTGTTTATCATACAGGAACGCACTTTGGTAAAACGCTTAAACGCGCTGATCATGCTCAAACATATATTCATTCTGCATAAACACGTGTATCACATGTGGGAACATGTTTATCATATAGAACACGTATGTCGCGTAAACAGGCGGCCCGGTGGCGCAACGGTTAGCGCCTGTCACCAATACAGTGAAGGTTGGCTGCCCTGAGTTCATTTCTCGTCTCGGGCATGCTGTTCTTTCTCTGCACGTGGCATCTGTTTACAGGGCTGGCTGCCCTCCGCCAAGGACGGTCCCAAGCCCGGCTGAAAAAGGAGGAGGGTTGGGCGTGGGACCAGCACCCCCACCCCGTAAAAACAAATCCTTGCTACCAAAACATCGACAACAGTTAAGACTGTCGTCGATGGCCTATGCCCCAGGAGGGGCGAAGGGCCTAAAAAAAAAAATGTCGCGTAAACGCGGTTAGCATATCCTGGCAAGTTAATCGGGCCTAAACATGTTTATTACACGGAACGCATGTTTATCGTGCGTAAACAGTTTGTTTTTTCATTCATATACTCATATATCGAGCGCCAACACATGTTCATCATACAGGAGTGTTTTCAGTATGACATGCATGAATAATGCCAGTTGTGTCCAGAGCTTCTTCCTGTTTGTACTAACAAATAATAAGACATCAAAATGTAGCAAAATTATTTACATTAGTCTCCTATTTTATACGAATCACATAGACTCCACAACCTCTCATCACGCGGTATAGTAGCGTTCCCTGTTGTCGATATGGACAATTTTTTATCCAAGATTCAAAAATTAATCATTGTGTATAGAAAGCTGATGTGGTAAACAAGACAGATATGGCGATATTGACCTTTCTTACGGTGAGCACTGCACAGCTCATTAGTCTGTGGGGAAAATGTTTCCATTACAGAAGATTTTTTAAGATAGGGCTAAATTTGTTAATTAAATTTTAGCCCTGCTTGAAATAAGATTATTGAAATACTTCAGCTAATTTTTATACTGCTTTAGACAGGGTCACTTCCCTGGCCTCACTGTCCTGTCTAAGCCAGTTGGCGTTGCTTTTCTTTGGGATTGGTTTAGTTGCTGGCTCGGCGTAAAACACCAATTTCTTTGGGATTGGAAGGACAGGCTGCGGTACTCACCATTTGCTCCAGTAGTTGGTGGAGGTAGTCCCACTGGTGCGGCAGTCGCTCTCCAAACTCACGTGTCGATTGAACGTTCCGGGGGGTCAGTCAGGCCTGACATCGCTCTGGTGCTGCTCCGGAAAGAGATGGGGGAAAAAAATAAGGACATAGAATGAGAGTCCGCCATTGCCACTGTTAAAACTCCTCTCACGTTTGTGACAAAATTGTAAGCCAGGATTGAGAGATTTTGTTCTTGTTCTTGAACGCTTTCAATGAGCTTTTTTTCTAGCTGCTCATCTTTGTGTTCAGATTCCCACGCTCCTCCTATTACATAAAATTTCTTTAACCGAGTTTAAATACATAGTCCAGCAGCCGGCCATTCCATTTTTTAAAAACCATTCCACCCTTCTTCTCCTTCCCCTCACCCACCTGTGTCTTTTGTGGCTTTTTTTTACAAGGGATTCAGTTTTATGCCTTAAAAATAAAAAATAGAGGCTTGGCCTCCACGAGTGGAGGGTGATGGGCGAGGAGGGGGTTTGTGTCTTGAAAACGAAGAGTAAAAGTGCGTGAGACGGGATTGGAGGGTAGCGGGGGTGTGAGGTGTCCGTGGATCCAATAAACGTGATCAACATTCCCAGGAACTCACGCGGCGCCCGCGTGCAAAGCTGGGTGATAATCAATGAGGTGGCCGCACGCCATTAAACACGACTTTAGCCTCATCTCTAGCAGGACTGAGTGTCAGGTGACAGGCCAGATTAACAGCGGGCAGGGATGTTGGGGGGCAGGCAATCGATGGTATTTGGTAACATGCCTGTTCCGGGAGAAATTAGGAAACGTCGGTCACACCTGCCCATCCTCCACACGTGCACGCGCACGCACACGCACACACACACAGGCACGCCTATTCCCCCACGCACCTCTATTTTAAAAAATGCGTAATACATTGAGGATTATTACAGAAAAACAGCCTTTGTGCGGTTGATACTTTTGTCGATCTTAACTTTTTTTTAATCAAGGCTTGCGCATCTTGGAGCTTCATAGCATGTATTTCCCTTGTTCACATTCCATCTTCCACCCTAGTATAAGTCAAGGGCCTGATATGGGAAAATTAAGAAAGTGAGTGGCTTCTACCAGAGCCAGAATCTCCAGGGCAGACACTTCAGACATCAAGAGTGCATGTGTCATATTACGCTGCTACATACATTCTGGTTGTAGGTCATAGTTCATCATTTGTTATAAGGCAAAGGTCAAATAACTGACGAATGACACCATTTTTAAAAAAGTAGCTAACACCATTGTATTAAAAAAATAATAATAAATCTGTTGTGGCACAGATGTTTCTGACAAGGAGCGCCCAATAGTAGTTAAGACAGTTGTCACCACTGCAGTGAGAAGCTGCTGGTTCAGATCTCATTTTAGTGTATGTGACACCTGTTCTCAGGGCTGGCCGTTGGGAGTACTCTTCTAGTATTCTGGTCCCCCATCCAACCTTAATCCCTACGCACCCCCACTAGTTCAGAATTGCCTGAAGGATGAAAGCACTTTCCTACAAAACCAACCAGCCAGTTTCTTTCTTCATAAACCTGGTATGTTCTGTACATTTAGAAAAAGTGTACAGCAAACATGGAAGGATCTTTTATATTACACTGATATATTTGTCTCGAATTTTTTTGTTATTGTAGAAAAATTTCCCATTTTCTTTTTGCAGAGGTGAATTAGAATGGGCATGGTCACATGGATGACATGATGCCTGAAAGGAAAGCATTGCATAAGAGTGACAAGACGACAGGGGAAGGGAGGGTGACCCTGGGGTCAGGCAGCCTCTGAGAGCGCATGCGAGTCGCGCCGGATGATCGCTCCTGCAATAATGTGAAACGTGATGCGCTAGCGCAGCCTTGCTGAAGGGAGATAATACAACACACTTTGACCTAGTGGCAGGCAGGGAGATAATCGACCATCCTTGAAAACAGATTTTTGGGTGCAAACATGCGAATTCAAGGAGGGTGAAGATGGGAAAGTTGAGGTTGGTGGGGGGGGGGCAGCAGAGAAGGGCTAATCTCAGGAGCAAAAATTGTGAAAAAATTGATTTATCATAGGGGAATCATTTATTTTTTAAAGTGCTGAGTGCCCTCCTGTTTTTGCAGATGATCCATGCTACCTACTTATCTAACCCAGAAGCACAGTGAGAATGATGTGAGAAATTAGCCTCTAAAAAAATTGTCCAACTGGCCTAAAGCTGCACATTGTGGAAGAGGCACTTTTCAACACCATTAGCAAGCATTCGTTGATTTTTTTTTGGAGACATGGTGGACACCTTGACTTAATAATTGTGAAGATGTTTTTGCCATCTAGCATGTAAGTAGGAATCACATTGAGTCAGCATATTAGGTGGACACTTCTAAGACACTTCTTGTGGTACTTAACCAAAATTCCATCTTCTTACCGTATTTGGTAAAAATGTGGTTGGAGTGTGTAACCTGCCCATCAGTCTTAATATATGTGTTTGCATTATTCCACAGCAGTGGCTGTGTGCATGAAAACCCAGAGCTGTACAAGATGATGAAAATTGCAGCACTGTGCATGAATGGGCATAAAACAAAAGATAATAGCTTTCCGAGAATAATTCTCAGGCATTCATACATTTTTAAAAGGAGGCCAATTTTGTGTTTCTGTGATTGGTCATTGTCCATGAAAAAAGGCAATTTCAGAATCCCTCCATCAGTGAGAAAGGTTTGCAAGATTATATTTTCTCCCTTGACCATGGGTGCCATATGGTTAGGCAGTCAAAGACATGCGTGTCCAGAGGTCAAAGACAAGCAGGCTGCAGGGCTTCAGTAGAGACAGCCACAGCTTGCAGGCAGCACACTGGTCTGGTCTTTGTAACATCACCTCTATTGACCAGCCACAGTAATTAAATGCTTTCACTTGAAGAAAATCTTGATGGAAACAAATTTCACGCCTTCACATAGCAGTTTTTGCTACAATGAACAAATCTGGGAAACAAAGACATTAATGTGAGCAAAACTGGACTACAGGGCTTGTCACTCTCTCTGTGCAGTCTTGCACTACCCATGTCTGTATTTCTTTTGTTCGTGGGGATGGGGATGGTTAAGGTACCTTGTGGATGGTGACATTAAATAAATAAAATGATATTTTGTTCATATGAACTGTCCGACTACATGTAGTAGGAGAAACACCGTCTAATCTGTGTCTCATCATGTGTGGTAAAGAGCAGCCAAGTTGTGTATTTACCTGTTTTAGGCAGCTTTTATATTTGTTTTTGATGTCTTTCCATTTCAGATGACCATTCCCGCGTAATACTGTCTGCCTCAACTAATGTTTCCAACTCTGACTACATCAATGCAAGCTTCATCGTGAGTGGTCTTTTCTCCTTTCTGGAATCTTTCTCTTGGCCTCTCCACATCTTTTAGTAAAACACTTTTTAATGGGACTTTCAAATGCTCAGTAGCAATAAGGGTTTTTAGAGCTTCATTTAAACATATTGGGGAAAACACTTTGCAAAACAAAGTACACATCAATGTACATGTGTTTATGTTATTCTGACTTTGACCCTGATGTCATGAAACTGCTATAATTATGAGTGACATATAAAACTGTCGCCAGCATTAAAGAATGATGACAAGATATATTAACTTTCATATGTTTGGGTTATTGCTCGATGCAGTGAGACCTCTTGCCTCATGTTTTCATACCCTTTGACACTTTCTTTACCAGATTTGAAGATTTGTGATTTTTGCGCCTTCATACACAATGGAAAATGATTTTATTCATTTGTCTGTGTTGGTATGTGTGTGAGCGCAAATATGCACTAAGATAGTGTTCCTTATGTTTCTTAGTAGCAGCTGTTATATACACATACAAACACACATCTGTTTAAGAAATAGAACAAGAAGTATGAAATTTAGGATAAAGGAGTTAGGTGACTTATACTTCACACGTTTCTACTGTCAGAAGATGGTTGCAGGCAGGTTCTTAAAATTGTTACATGTAATATGATATTGTGTCATGCTAATTGTACTCTAGAAAGCAAAAATTTTCCATGAGGTCCAGCACCTGCAGCTTATGTGTTTTTAAAAGTTGAAATATCATGAACAAGCTTTTTTTTCTGCTTCAAATTGTTGGTGTTCCAGATAACTGTGTATCATTATTTCCAGCAAAAAGAGGAGTTATCATGTTCAGAGTCTCCATTATTCCTGCACAAGATGGTCATTTTATAGGCAGAATTCTCCAGTGCATAAGCTGTAATTTATTTTCAGCATCTCAGATTGTATGTGGCATTACTGTCTTCAGGCCTTGTTAGCTTCTTTTTCTAAGAAAATGGCAGTAATTGTTTCAAAGGGTTATAAAAATCATAAAAATCAATTTTTTAAAATGTACCTGCAACCATTTAAAACTTTTTAAAATTCAAAGCTTTATTTTATAAAAACTTTCTAGGTGACATGACTGGTGTATTGGTGCTTTCTCAAAGAAGCAGTCATGTGTGCTGTCATTTTAAATGTGGGATATTATCTCTGACACAATTCTATTTCTGATGGTATTCGTCAGTCAGAATTAAATTAGGCATCTTATGGAAGATGTTTTATTCCATTCCATTAGTGAGCAGGGGATGATTTTCCATTTTAAGGATTTTGCAGTAATGAGCCATGTAAACTATAATTGAAACTGATGGTTTTTCATTTGTTCAGATCCTCTCTCGTTCACTCTGTTGGTTACTTTTTTTTTAAAGTGAAACGTTTTTGTGTGAGCATAGGTGCAGTTATTATTTTTATTCCCCAGCCCCCATCCCCCCATTCCATTCCTTCTTCTGTCAGATTCAAAGACACCTTCATCCCTATATGACTTTATTTATACATGTGCCACCCTTACAACCTACCCCTCCTTCCCCATGATTGATTGCCTAGAGGGTTGAGCTGAAAATGGCATGAAATTGTAAGCTTTCTTTTTGGTGAAATTGCCCTCGCATAATGCATCTGGATTTATAGCCACTGCTTTAGCTGAAAACTTCCCAAGCTTCCGTCACCTGCACAAACTCTGCTGCCCCTCAAGAAGGGAAATAACTCTCTTGAGCGCTTAGGAGAGGGGGATGGAATTTGACTGGAAAAACACAGGCTTGACTTTCAGAGGCCTTACAAGAGCTGACTGTGGCTGGCTGAAGGGATGCAAGCTCCTTTTTGCAACAGGGTAACTTAGTAGGTGACTAGCAGTAACAGTGTGGATTTGATTCTGGAAGCTGGGGTCAAGCACACAGCACAAACCTAACATTAAGCTTAACAGATCAATAGCCATCAACACCAATCTGCTTGTGTTTGTCATGGCCCTCATCTGGCCCTCACACATTGACCTGTGCCCTTAGAGCTTAGTTCTCTTGTTTATGTGAAAACTGTTGATTGTGGGTGATTGTTGGTTAAGAGCGAGAGAAGACTTCATGCATCCCAGAGGGCAATTAGACTCAGCGCTATATGGAAGCTCAGCAACAAAATAACAATACCACAGTATATTCTGCTGCAACAAATAAACCCTCATGCATTCATGATTCAGACTTGCATAAGATCTTCATTCGCACACTCTAGTGTTCAGAAGTCGCACGGCCGAAACAACAATGAGAAAGAACATTACGGCTTTGTTGCTTTCTTATTTTCTTAGTGTTTTAAGCATGTTGTTATAGCATTATTTGTTGTTTAACATTATTTTCCTTCTTAAGGATTGGGGGTAGATGCACATGCTGTCTCCATTATTAATAAGAAATTGTCGCTGTCAGTGACGCAAATTCACTTATGTACAGACATGCCTGCTTTAGTGTTATTTTTGTGTGAAAGAGAAAGCAAATTGAATGTATGCACATTAATTTACTTCCATAGCAACTTATTAGTAATTTCTGCTAGAAGATGTTTGACATCTAGATTGAGTTACCACTAGTAAGAAGATCTGTTGGAGCTTACCATGCATACAGTTGAACCTAATAATCATTTTTAATGACAACTCTATCATGGTCGTTCTTTTTTCACCAGTAAAACTTCATTAGATTGTAGAAGTATTAAATCTTGATAAAGCAACTGTATTATTATTTTTTCCCTTATTGGATTTACCTGATCCGTTATTTAAGTACATCATTTCATTTATCCTCTGTTGCACTTTGACTACAATATTTAATCGAATATAGACCTTATTTTGAAAAGCCATCAATGTGCTGGCTTCTAGGTAACTATGTACACATTATACATTACATATAAACACTTCTGAACTGTGCTTATAAATCATATTTTTTCACCTTTGACACAAAAGAATACTGGTTCATCCACAGGGATTATACATTCTTCTTGTTACTAGTCCTTAGTTTGCACAGCCTAAATTTACTAAGTATTGTTCTATTTTAAATCATGTAGTGTTATGATTCATTGGACTGGTTACTGATTTTAGTCTTCTGCTTTCCTTGTATACACATTGGGAAGGGAGCATGCACATAGACATGCTCATATTATAAATGTTTGTAAGTGAGAGAAGAAGAGCATTCCTCATGACAAAACTCGTGCAGTAATCTTCAGGTTCCTTTAATCAGCTTCTCTTTCATTCCCATCTTATTTTACCTCCACTTTTATTGGTGGTATCTTGTGCAACTTGGTAATCTAGCCTCACCTCATCAATTCAGTGCTCCTTCATATCATTTTTTTTCCTGCGAAAATGCAATCTTACTCTTTACTGACCTCTGTTGTCTTTGCCAGAAACTGTCCATCATAGATAGCCTGTAGAGGAATGCAGTCTTTTTCTCCTCGCTGCTTGCCTGATAAATGAAGGCTTGCGGGCATAAAGAGTTTTGTGCCTGATGATTCATGCTCTACATTGAGCAAAATCTCTTTTAAGAATTCATTTGGGCAGATGCCTCCAGAGAGACTGAAATCCCCTTTTCCAGCATTGAATTTTTCCTGCATGCAGAATATTAGATCGTTGAAAGTGGTCCGGAATGACTATTGATTACAGGATGGGAAGAGAGTGAGAGAGAGGAAGGGGGGAGGAAGTTCTTGATTGTTTCCAAGCAGAGGAAGCAGCAGCGAAAGAGCCACAGAATATTGTGGAGTCTGAATAGATGTCACAGGCATCTTGTTGCCAGAATCAAATCTATCCTTCTTTCTGTGATGTTTTTTATCAGCATTACGCCAGAATGCCAGACGGGAGAAGCTAGAAATTTTTGCTGTGCAAATGACATGAGTTCTCATAAAGGATCTTTTTAAAACGCGGTACACCTTCAATATTGCAGCAATGTTAAAAACTCAGTGAATTTTCCTGGTCTTTGTGTATTCAATCTCTCTAGAAGGCCTTGCTTGTGTAGTTTTTTTGGGCACACAATATTTCTGAATATTTGGAGTGAGATGTGAGGCTGCTTAGAAAGACTATTATCACTCCCACAAAGAAATGTTTAGCAACATATTTTAGAAAATCAGTTTTACATAATTATTTGTGATTTCAGAACAATCAACTAATCCAACCACCAAAAACCTTCTAGTGCCTATTGAAGTATTTAGCAAGCAATAGGTTTGAGTGGTTTTCAACCCTTTTTTTTTTTCCAGATTTTTTTGAAAGCAGCGTCATATGAAGACATGAATAAGCAGTATTCTTCTTGCTTCACTTCATGTTACAAAGCTTTTTTTTTTTGATTTGCAAATTGCTCTTATAGTGGACTTGTGTTCATATGAATAGGCAGCCATTCAGTTCTAAGCCTGAAACACATTTTTGAAGTTTGGTGAAGAAGGGGACAAACTCTATCAAAGTGGGGGTGGGGGAACGGGAATATGCGTGTATATTTCCTTTCCTGTCACTGCCGGGTGGTCCGGTGATACAACAGTTAGCGCCTGTCACCAATACAATGAAGGTTAGATGTCTTGGGTTCTGTTCTCCTCTCAGGCACACTGTTCTTTCTCTGCATATGGCATCTGCTGTAATATAGTCTTAGTTGCTGGCTGAGCATAAAACACCAGTTGCTTACCCCCGTACCCCTCTCACTGCCAACATCTATATTTTCAATCATTTAACAAATTCAGGTTGAAGTTTTCTCCAGTTTCAATTTGCATTTTCAGACGGACCATGATCCTCGAAACCCAGCTTACGTTACCACTCAAGGTCCTCTTCCACACACAGTGGCCGACTTCTGGCAGGTGAGTCCTTACACTCAAGTGTATTTTTATATATTTCCTTTTCTGTTTATTTTTAAAGCTATAAAAAAAGTACAGCTTCAGGGAGTTTGAGGTGGCCTGTGCAAAAATAAACAGCATTTTAAAGGCACGGTGGAAGGGTGGTGGGGTGACGAGAGATAACACCGGTAGTTCTTTATGCTTTATTTCTCTTAATAAGAAGGGAATATACTCCCCAGCACAATAGTGATTTAAAGGGAACATGATGGTCATGCTAAATGTATGCAGATGGTCTGGGAACAAGGCAGTGTGGTGATAGTGATGCTGACTAAGCTTACAGAAAATGGAACAAGCATGTGTCATCGCTACTGGCCAGAAGAGGGCAGTGACCTGTACCACATCTATGAGGTAAGAGTTGTCTCCCTTTTATAGCATTGTTGATTTCTGTTTTGGATTTTTTAACAGTTCTCACTGATGTGTGCAAGAGAGAGAGCTTGTGTTCACGCGCATGCGTAGGGTGCAAAATCCTTTGTTCAGGGTTGTATTATAGTTTGTTTCCTTTTGTTACTGGCTCTGTTTAGAAAGCAGGGACATTTTTGTAATAGAAAGTTTTATGGAGGTAAAATTGGCAGGCTTTGAACACATTTTTGACATGTTAACTGAGTCATTGACTGGCACTATTATTGAACAGGTCCACCTGGTCTCTGAGCACATCTGGTGCGATGACTACCTTGTGCGCAGTTTCTACCTAAAGAACCTCCAGACAAATGAAACCCGCACTGTGACTCAGTTCCACTTTCTTACCTGGCCACACCTGTCTGTTCCCCCCTCCATGAAGGCTCTTTTGGATTTCCGCAGGTCTGTATGCTGTGTTTTCCCCAGACATGTACTTTTTTTTCCAAACACTCATGCATGCTTCTTGCACGGATGAAGCTGCAAAATAAAAAAATTAACAATAAGTGTGAAAGTATGACTTTTCTGATATAAGATTTAAGGTTCATTAAAAATCTTTGCCAGTAAGAATTAATGTTGCTACAACATAAAGATCATTAATATCATACCGACCAGAGATTGTCCAAAATGTTTGCATTACCTCTTTAAGGATCTATTTTGTGAATGATGCAGATTTATACTTTTTGGAAAGATGACAACACTCATTTCCACTGAGTTAAGTGCATGGGACATCCATCACTTTCTCAGATAGCATGGTTTCTTGCAGAAACTGAAATCATGTCCTGCAGTGCTTGAGACATAACAGTGTACTTGCTAATGCAGATGAAAGCTTGCTTGTTTTGGCAAGGGGGGCTTGCTGAAAGTGTACAGCTTTTGAAAACTCTGGAATGGTGTCCTTTGCTTGGCTGTTTGCTTTACTACTTGTAACAGCTTCTAGACTGCAGTACTAATGATACCCTCTTCCCAGGCAGCTTTTGTGATTCAGCAATTGTACAGCTATCAAATTGCATAGTCACAAAAGTGATCGGGAGGCGGGGACTAATCATCTAACATCTGCTTGCTGCTGTTTCTAGAAGTATTCACCTTTGTTGGCACTAATCTTGCACGGGTCAGATGCTACTTTGAGGAGCAATACTGGTCTAGAGACTCAGATATTGTCCTACCTGTTCACTAACCATCACATACCTTAGTGTTGTGAGAGAGAAACAAGTGTAGCAACGTGTACACATCTTGATGTCTTCTTTTGTAAATTCACATGTAGTAATTCATGCCTAGCACAGGTGGAAGATATATACATATATTTTACCGTATGTATTTTTTTTTTTTTGTCAACTCATGTCATCAGAAAAAAAAAAAGTAAAATACATTTTAAGCATTTGCTCTAGAAGAATATTCTGTGCACTTGCAAATATATTGTTATAGCAAACTATCAAACTATAACAAACTATCCGAATACTTCCTACTTACTTGAAAGGGGGTTTAAAAACTGGAACATTTTTTTTCCCCACATACCTGCAGTCAGTGAGTTTGCTCTTGTATTTGAGAAGTGGGGGAGTTTGGAAGAGGGGGGAGTATTGTTGTCTTAGTTCTGAAAAGCTAGCAGAAACATATGGAAGCCAATATTAAATAATTTCTGCTGTTTGAAACTTTCAAAGAAAAATTGTCTTTTTCAGACTGAAAAAAAGTTATCATGAGACACATTTTTATCAATCCATTAAACCACTTCTGTTTTTAGTTGCCAAAATATTACATTAGCTTTTAGTCATTTAGTGAGTTTACTCCTTTCTACTCTGGCCTCGAGGAGCATAGGGCCACAACAATTAGTCATGTTAGAACAATAGGTGAAAGCTTTACCATTGTTTTTCTACCTGCCCTAGTTCAAGATTTTATAGGTAAAAGTCGTCACACCACCGTGCTCTTCACTGGTGACCAAATATTTTTGAAGTGTTGCCTCAGACTTCATCTGTTAGTTTGTCTGGTTCTGCTAAAGGTGATTGACAGCAGTTGTTGTTGGGGAAGCAGATTGTTGAGTGGTTAAAACTCCAGTGTCCAAGAACATAGGAGAGTTGGATATCCTTGTGGCAAAGTGTTTTTCTCCAGTTGACTCAGCTGTTGAATGAGTATTTGATTCTCTTTAGATGGTTGGAAAGGACAAGCTGTGATGAACAGAAGATGTACTGTAATTACAGTTTCAAGGTGGCCTCAAGATAAGTGCAGTCTTGATCCCCTCCCTCCCTGACACCCAAACATTTATGGGGCTACCATTTGTGACCCTTTTGTTGTTAGTAATAGTATGAAGACTGCATGGGGACAGAAGATCTAATGAGGTATAATTCGCGGCAAAATACAGCCAGGAAAAGTGAATGATACATATATTTCACATGAATGGTTGAAACCTGCGAGTGTTAGAGTTCAGTGATGATGGTATTTCATGAATGATTTCTATCAGTTCTTTAGATGTAAGTGATGACTTGAAGACTTGTGAAGATTTTATTTGAAGACTATAAATGATGATATCAAATAGCATCATGAGTTGCTTGACAAACAACATACATAAAAGTGCTGCTATTGACCTGTGTCCTTGAAATTAACTCGTCTGAGAAAAAAAAATAAAACCAGTGCTAACTTGCTATTTACAAAAGGTTTTTATAAGGCTTATATTTTGGTTATGGAAGCTTGGATTGGGACCATGGATGGTGGATCATTTTGATCTGTGCATGTGTCTTTCTGCCTTCCTATTTATTCTTGTTTCAAAATCAGAACTGTACATAATTCAGGGTCTAATCCTTTGGTGGGTATTTTGCTGAAACAGCTTGTGTAGTTGCATTGCTGGGTACACAACAGGATGTCAAAAGTGAAAAGGTTATTGTGGAGGATGGAGTCTGTTGTGTGCAGTGCTTTCTTTCATGCTTTTGAACATTCTCAAGTTATGGACATCATCTTGTGAAGAGAGGGGCCAGGTTGTTTTCACTATGTTGGAATTAGTTCATGGTATAACTACAATACAACATAAAGATGAAAATCTCAGATTATATTCTAACTCCATTGTGTATGTTTAATGTGTAAATGGTCATCATAGGAAAATAAATGTACATGAGAAATTTTCATTTTGAAAAGAAAATGCACACAAATATTTTTGCACTTTAGTTTTTAAATCTAGATCGTTCATAATGAGTTACTGGTCTGAAATCAACTTTTTCATTTGCATGGTCTTCTTGCCAGTCTTTGATGAAAAGATGTGAAAAAAATCTGGATGATATCTACAAGAAAAAGTATGTGTGTGTGTGTGTGTGTGTCTGTGGTCTGTGCGCATATGTGTGCACGTGTATACGTGTGGGCAAATGAATGTGAATAATGTTCTGCAGGAAAGTGAACAAGTCTTTCCGCGGTGGCTCCTGTCCTATTGTTGTCCACTGCAAGTGAGTTGCTGTTCAATAGTTCTTTGTAAACATTTTAAGGCTTTACATAGGTTTGCTGCTATACTTTTTAAATTAAAAGTTAAAGTTGTAATAGATTTTTAAGTTACAGAGATCATATCTTGCCATTTACCTGATGGTAGTCAATCCTGTGGATGTCTGTTATGTAGTGATGGGTGTGGACGTAGTGGTACCTACTGTCTGATTGATATGGTGCTGAACCGCATGGCCAAAGGAGCAAAGGAGATTGACATGGCTGCCACTCTTGAGCACATCCGAGACCAGCGCATGAACATGGTACAAACAAAGGTAAGGTTCAAACTTATTTTGGGGGAAAAAGTAAGCTAATACAGAAATGTATTAAGTCATTATCCAGGTCTTATTTTGGTGGTCTGTTTTATCACAAAATAAGTTAATAAACTGCTGCATGTGTCCGTATATATTAAAATCTTTTATTCTTTTGTTAAAAATATCTGTTGACTGCTAGAAGAAGACTGTATTAGTACTATGATTTAGGGGTGAAAAATGATTATTATTTCCAGTTGCAGGGTCAGTTGCTTTTATGCATGTAAATTTTGTACATAAAACATCCACCTAATATCAGATGTTTATTTAAGGGATGCCTAGAGGTTGATGTTTTTGTTTAGGATGTCAGTACATTTAGTTGTTAACTGTGGCTTTGGCAGGAACAATTCCAATTTGCACTGTCAGCGGTAGCAGATGAGGTGCACGCCATCCTCAAGGCTATGCCTCAGTGAGCAAAGACCTTTGCTGTTTGCCACATGAAGAACTCTCTTGGACTCGGACCTCGGACTATGGACACAAGACATGCCCCTTGCTCGACTGCACAGAGCTGCTGAGCGGCCTGCGGCACCCACAATTTGTGTGTTGTCCATCATTTTTTGCCGTCTGTTGCGTCCTGAATCCTGTACCAGTAAAATGTGTAGCAGCTCAGGTAGCGGATTACTTACCTGATAAGGATGCAGTATATTTGAAAATTAGACAGAAAGAAGTAACAAAAACACCAAAAACTCCCCTCTAACCATAGGGCAGGTGAAGTCATCTTAAGTTAAACCAGTCTGTAGGGATTTAGTTAATCCAGTTAAAAGAGATTCAGTCACATTCTTTTTTGTATGCCTGATAAACATCATATTATTTGCTTTTTTCCTGCAATATATATATATTTTTTCTCTGCATGTGTGTGGTGTCTAGTCCACCATTTTCAAAATCCGCATTTTCTTTTAACAGGGATGTTCAAAAAAGGACTGCATTTATGAGAAAAGTTATTAAGGTTTTAAGATCTGCAAATCTGCAAGGTAACATGAATCTGACATCAATTTTGTGTTTTCGCAGATGTAATATTACCATTCGACAATTAGCCATCTTTGTCTCGATAGTGTATGTACTTAAAAACTCAGTCTGACTGCTAATTTAAAAATATATTAGAAATGCAGGAGCAATATACTTATAGATTTTGACATTTCAAGACAATTTTATCTGCATTACCCATTAACATAACAAAATATGACTTTTAAAAATGTATTCACATAATATCAAGACTATCTAAAGATACAATTTTTTATTAACATTTAGAAAATTTTATCTTGTGCTTTTGGGTGTGAAGAAATTGTGAAATATTTGCAGTATCACAATGAAAATGTTAGTTGAGTATAATAATACATACAACCTGTAAAAGAATGAGATAGCTGTTCAGATTTTTCATCAGCTTTATTATTCATACACAAAACAGTGATGGAAAACATGCTAGGTACAGGCCATAGTTTTGAACTGCAGATCAGTCTCCTGATATCTTACACAACAGCATTTTCGGTGTCCGACTTCATGTTGCCTGTAACATATTTGCAGAATCTCTGTGAAGATCTCTCTTCATCTTCACTTTGATCACTGTTACAATCTGAGCTTTAGCAGAAAATCAGTCCTGTTCCTGGATTCTCTTATTTGAAGGAGTTTTGTTCCCTTTTTACCCTTTGACCACAACATTTTCTGAAATGGATACATACAAATGTTTGTGTCTATGCCTTCAGTTGGAAATGTTTCTTCATTCTTAAAATAATGACCCTTGAATTTAAGTATCAGTACATAGAAGCCATGCATAATCTACTTAAAAGATGCTGTTTAAGAGCCGGGCTAGGGTTAGTACTTTATTAGCCTATGCAGAATTTAAGAAAAGGTTATATTGAGAGTTGTTCTTGTAATTAAAGGATATGTTGATGAGCATACGGTGCTCCTATCTGTTAGCACCTCTTAAACAGTCATGGTACCAGTAAAAAGTCAAGAAGGTTTTTAACAACTTAACTTCGAATGAAATAAAAACCACTTAAAAATAATATACTACAGATAGCCTTAGGGGTATGTTTGAGTGTAGTTTGTTGGTTTCAACCTTGTGGTTGTCTTGTTTGTCAACATCTGAAGATGAAGATTGGAATGGCAGCATTTTGTTTCTCTTACCCTTGAGATGATCGTAAGGCCAGAAATTAACCATTTTCTCCTGTTCTTAAAGTCTAAATAGTTCTTTTCAGAAAATTGGAAAGGGGGAGTAGTGGGGTTTTTTTTTTGGGGTTTTTTAGGTCCTGTGTTACATTCCTTCATCTTCTTAAACTTGGATTCAGAAGGTTATCTTCACATTCTATTTTGCTATATGGAACATACAAAGAAGATGCATAGGGGGATCAATTAAAATATGTAACTGTTTGCTTTAACAGATTTTTTTCATGAGATGTTTAGTAAACATTCTCTTGAGCTTGGCTGTTACACAATCAGCCTGAAACAATGTATGAAAGGGGCCTCTAGTGCCCTTCAAATGTTAACATTCCTTGAACACAGCTGATGTATTGCATGTAGTCTGCAGTCTTGCTGAGATATCTGGTCTTGATGACATCATAGCCTAACATTCCATTGAAAACCAGCCATGTTCTAGCTTTATAAAGTCTCCCATTAATTAAATTCTCAGCATTTTATGCTCATACAAGGTTCTGTTATCCTCAAAGATCTGATATACCCCCATTAAAGGCATCTGCTGAACAACTTGAAAAAAACTTTTCACAAAAACAAATATGTTGATTTTTTTCATATCCTGATAAAAACCATGGTGGTTGGAGCATGGGAAGAAATGGGATCATTTGGTGAAGCGTCAGAGAAATATCGGTGTCGATGTGAAGAACAAAACTAGAACTTTTAGCTCTTGAGAAATTTTCAGTGTGATTTGATTTCATTTTTTTTCTGAAATTGCAGTAAGATAGTTTCTGTAAAGAATTTTAGGGCTTTTTGATTTGTTTGTATGCCATTGTTTCTACCAGTCAGTTACAAATGTACTGTGATAATCTTTCCCAGTTCTTCAGTCAGGAAGGAGACATTTTGGGAATGTGTTGCCCACTGTATTCCTCAGCACTCTTCCTTTTCCAACTGATGGTATTCAGCTGTCCTTCTGAAGCTAGATAAGTATTGCCAAAGCCTATAGATGTAATGATAAAGTCTTTCATTCTCTTAGTCTGAACTAAGAGAACAAGAAACAAAATAGTTGATTGGCTTCTAAGATTGTTTATCCACAATGTTACAGATGGGACAAACAGATGTTCCCCTATGTAAGTCTAAAAGAATCGGTTTTGTTTTGTGTCTGTATGTATCAGCAGACTGAATGGCTCCAATCAAAACTGATTGTAATTGGTGTAATTTTCCCTCAAGCAATTGATGGCCTTTAACATCCTTTGTGTAAATCAGTTGAACCCATTTTCAGCCGTTACTGTTCTCAGAGAAGCCTATTGTTGGACCTCATTGTTTCACTGTGCTCCATCCACGCATGTTTATCAGCATACATCTTTGATGTAAGATTAAACTGAAGATTCTTTGTGGCCACTTAAAAATGATTTATTAATCCCCATTTGCCCCTTTCGCTCTTTCAGTCTGTTTCTGGTGTAGTGCAATATTCCATGTGAAATAAATTTTATCTTAAAGTAAAGAAAGTGCAAAGCTGGAAGGAGAAAAGACATTGTTGATGATGATTGTGATATTTAAGAAAAGTCTGTTTTGATTGACTGATTGACAGAATCCTTGTTAAGCTTCTAAATATTGAATGTCCTCATTTTGTTTTGATGTTGTTTGTAACCCCCTTTTTTTCCACTCCGTTTCTTTATCTTCCTGTTTGTTTTCCGTGCATGTCTTGTGTGGAAGTCAATAAACTGATTATTCTGCAAGTACTGTGTTATCTCTGTATTAATATGTGAGTGATAAAGCCAAGTCATTTCAACTAACTGCCTCAGCGGGGAAATTGGACATTCGTTACTTCAATCCTGAATGTAATTTGAAATATAACAGTTCCAACTTACTACCACCATCTATTCAACACAAATGTTAAGAGGGGACATAAAGAGAATGATTCATAACTAGGGGGTGGGGAAGAGTCCATTCTGTCATACAGTCTGGCGACAGGAAAAGCTGGCATAAATAAGTTGCAAATAAACTTTCATGCACTCTGGGTTTCATTTATTCATAGTGTTTTAAGTCTTACAAGTTTGCAAGGGGTAAGCAATTTTAATTATCACAGGGTGAACATTGTATGTCTCCTCTGGGACTTAGATGTCATTTAAAAACTCAAAACCCAGCATAATCTGTTGACTTTCTTTTTGTTAGAAAGCCGAGTAGTGAAATAAATGTGTAGTTGGTTTTTTCCAGTCAAAAAACATGAATCTGTAGTGTAACGTACTATGAACATAAAAGTAGCAGGTTCCTTGGTCCAAATGCAGGAAGCAATCTTTATAAACAAACTGCAAAAAATCGTTGTAAGCGAATTAGAGTGTGTGATCTATACAGTACAAAAAGATGAACAAGATCACACACAAAAAATTGAAATCACCTGCAATGACTTCACCACCTAGCGGTTTGCCCTACAGTTTTTTGTGTGCCTCTTTAAAATACCTCCAGATCATCTTTTTGCTCGATTACTAAGTCATAAGTTTAGCCTTGTAGAGGTTACTGGAGTTGTCCACAATACTTGAAATAGAAATAGATACAGTTCAGCTTGCATGAAGCTGAGTCCAGCAATTATCTTTGAATTCTTGAAGTACTGTGTTATCTCTGTATTAATGTGTGAAAAGGCCAAGTCGTTTCAGCTAACTGCCTCAATGGAGAAATTGTACATTCATAACTTTAATCTAAATCTGAAATACACGGTTCCAACTTATCTCACCATCATGTGTTCAACTCAAATGTTGGGGAAGTGGCGACATAAAGAGAATGATCCATAATTAGAGCGGGGGAGTGGGGGGTTAAAGGGGATAATTCAAACTCAATTCAAAAGACCTAGTCCCCACTACACAAAAACATCGAGAAAATTAAGGTGAAATAAATATTTGCTCACGGTAAATGCAAAATAGAATGGGGCTTTTTGAATAATGCAAAAAATTAATAATAAAATCTGAAACCTCTCTCCCTTTGTTGCCATAACAAATTGCAGCAGGTCCTTAAAAGTTACTAAAATAATTTCAAAATTTGTAAACATCATTATAAATATGACATTAAACTGACAGGCAATAGTTTCAAGTCTGCATTGCTGCTTCTTCATGGTTGCAAAATATAAAATTGTCTTCATTTCAGTGCTACATCATCACAAGAAAGATGCAGTAAAAGACAATTACACTGCATTGAAAAATTTGCTGGTGCTATTTATAATCTTGTAAAGACTTTCATAACCACATCAGATTCCAATGATGGTCATGATTTTGAGAGATCAAAAAGGCAATGGAACTGGACATTATCAGGTCTTAAACAGTAGTTAAATACATGGAAACAGCAACAATAATTAACATATCCAATAAAAAATTTTAAATAGTTATAATTCACGGTTGCTTTTAATGAACAGTAAAAAGCTAATAACAAAGATTAATGTTAAAAGCATTACATAAAAAGTTATACAAAAAATTTATTCTGCATAAATAAAATGTAAAAAGATGTTTTGTGTATAATGTACAAATACACACACAGATACAGAAGGATCAAAAATGAGTATAAGTGTAAGTGATTGCATTAATGTTTTTTAAAGTCTAATTCAAGTTTTGATGTCCCTCATTTTGGCTTTCCTGATCAAAGATCAGATGGCATGACTTGTATATTTATACTATGAAAATAACACACATAAAGATGAAAAATGTTTGCTTTTGTTATTTTCATGTAAAATTGATGATAATATCAACTGCATAATATAGGTAAATTTTATATAAAGATGGCTTGTCGAGCAATTATATCTTCAGATGGTGTTTTAGCCATGTAGGATGAGATATATTTAAAGCCATTTCAAATGCGCTCCACTCCACTCCACTTTCACACCATCCCCGCCCACCCTGCTTTCCTTAAAAAAAAGTAAAATAATTTTGGAATACCTTAATTGGTTATTGCAAATTGTTAATTATGTCTGCCTTAATAGGGATCACAAGAGTACACATCACATATTTGCTTTAAAAGTTTTTAGTAGTTAATAAAAATAAGCCAGTAAACTGCAACTTAAATGTCTGTGGCGGCTTTGAATACGGCTTGCTTTACATACTCTATTGGCGTCCAAAGAACTGAGGACTGCTTTCGTCATTGCCCAAGCCATTGCTGTGCAAGGGAAATATCCGCTAAGGGCGTTAGTCAGGAGGTGCTTGAATGGGGTGGCGAGCTGTCATTCTGGCATGATGCAAGGGTAGGAACTGGAAATAAACGGAATGGGGTAAACATTGGAAACCAAATTACACTTAACGTCTAACAAGCAAAAGCCATTAATGATCCTTATCAAGTCAGAAGTTCCTTGACCGGCACTTGTCACTGGGGGGATCACATGGATAGACGTGGAAGCTATCAGAGCCCACCTCTCTTGCTTATTGTGGGCGACAGTCTGCAGTCTGTACACGACCACCAGTCCAGTCTTTGACATTAATTCCTAAGCAGTTTTTTCTTTGGCCACCGCGGCGTCGTCTACCTCTCCCCACCCACCCACCACCACCAAAGGTGCCTTGAAGGACAGTCCTCGACAAGGTGTCGTGCCGGGTCATCTGACTAAAGAAGACCAGCTTACATTGCCTGATTGTTGACAGTAGAGGTTCCTTGTGGTCGAGTGTGGACACCAAATTTTAGATGTAAATACAAATTATATGTTTCAAACAAATTTATAGCAAGTAATTTATGTTGGCAGAAAAATATAAATTTACACACATACACACACACGCACGCACCGAACGCACGCGCCAGCACACCTTTCTGGCATGTCGGGAGTTCCCCTGGGATGGGTGGGTGGAGGAGTGAGGTGTCAGGTTCTACTCACCCGCTGGAAGAAAACCAACGCGTGCTTTTTTCTTGTTGCAGCGGTTTACAATGCACACGATGATGACAAAGACGACAATGCACGCCCAGAACAGGATGAACCTGCAACATTTTTGTTAGCTCTGCAATGTCTAATATCCTGTGTAATGGACCCAGCTGTGTAACGTCATGGCTACAAACATACGTTGCTGTGTAATACCACATATGCATAACGATAATTGACGGGGTCAAAGGTGCGGGGAAATTTGCAAACACCCCGAAAAAATTCATTGACATGTTAGTCTTCCTTTGTCTCCTCCATTCTCCAAAGTGACATAGGCTGTGTTGCGTGGTTGGTGTGGTTATTTTAGAGTGCGTGGTGTTGTAGTGCGCCTTGCGGCCCACCTCCGTTCAGCCTCATGGACATGGACACTCATTTTGTCTGGTCTCTTACAAGATAGCGGAATATCTGTCTATGTGTTCCTTGTTATAATGTGTGTGGTTTTTGTTTGTTTTTTTTGGTTTTTTTTTTGGTTTTTTTTTTTTTTTTTTTTGGTTTTTTTGTTGTTTTTTATCTTCTTCCTTTCTGTCCTGTGATGATATGACAGTGTTATGGACATACATATAGACCATTAGGAGGAAGGTGATACTAGAGCTCTCAGGTGCTGTGTCTAACGACAACATTAACGCCGGATTTATTTCGCATTGTGCCGTAGTTTGATTCCCTCGGGCAGGGCAAGCCTTTTACAATAACCACCCGATTCCTATCAGCAAACGCATTAACAGGTCAAAGTCCGCAACCTGACCATGACACTTCCCTGAAGTACAAAATGTGAACGGGAAATGTTAACGTGCAGAAATGTTATACATGATGACATACGTCACTCGAGACCCTGAAAGTCGAATCAATTGATGTAGTGTGTGTGTGAATGTTTTTCACATCTGTGAAAGTACGAATAATCATCAACTATTCCTTTGAGATTACCTTTCTTCATTACACCATTGAAAAGTAAGGTATTTTATAATCAAATGTTTCTCTTCTGAGCAGAAAATGTTAGTGATATATTGTAGGGTCAAGAACAAAGATAATAGTGAAGGAATTAAAAACAAAAACAAGACAACTCGAAGTTCTTGACTACAGGTTGATACATACCAAAAGTACCACAGATTTGCACAGTCAAATGTTCCGCGAGGAGTCAAAGCAAGCTTCAGCATCCTGCAACAAGGACAACAAAAATAAATAAATGAAACTGTCACGGCACAATTTTACAACTCACTCATCCAGACACATGCGTGTTCTGTCAACACACAAGTCACAACTAAACGATTGCCTGAGGCTGTCCACATCTTGTTCATTTAGTTGTCGATCAGTGGCTCGGGACTTGACAGACTACAACTCAAATACACATTAATAACTCGCCTCGACACCTCGTTCTAAAGGTGACAAACATCTAACGATAGACGCAATGTTTACATTCGGGGCAGTTACCCGATCAGTCACAACTTACTTCAATTTCTCACAAGGTATGAAGATTACATTTCTTGCACTCTCTCCTGTTCAGCAACGTAGTTCCAGTTCTGTTATCTATCTTTCGACCGCTCTATCAATCGTTGAGTACGTTACTCACACTTCATCGTCCAGGTTGTCGCTCTTCACATGTCCAGCCAACTAGAATCATCTAACACAAATACACACAAACTGGCGGTTTCCGGGGTCAAAGAGGTACTCCATGTGACGTCACGGGTCTCCTAGCCCACGTGCTGCTGGGTGCAGATCACGGAATGTTCCTGGGAGGAGATTCTTCCTTATCCAGAATGGCTGCAGTTAAATCCGTCCATACGATTAAAACCTCGTTTAGGCGAGGTTACTCCAAAAACTGTCCGTACCGCCATCCAGCGTCAATGGACACTGCCTTACTATTATACACACACCTCAACTCGGGAGATTTACAACTCGTCACTCAGACACGAGTTCTTCCTTCAGTATCCCGGGCCTGAGTAAATTCTCGTTCCCGCCAAAACCTACTAGTAAACTGTGCTCACCAAGCACTTTCTGTCACAGTTAACCCTTTCCTATCTAATGTTTTCATCCATTCAGCCATACATTCAGCAACACTTTTAGTCCGTGAGTCACAAAAGGGTTAAAATATTCTGGAAAACACGGACGAATGACTTAGTCCGTGACAGAAACTTAGGCTAGAGGCTCAGTATAGTCTTTAGGAATAGTTTTGTATGTGATAATAGCATTCGTGATGCTGTAATCCACATCATAGAAGAAAGTCAAAGAATGCAACTAGATATTTTATAACTAATTCGATTCCGATCCGTCTGTTGCTCTTGTGCTTCGGGTATCCCTCATTTCAATCATCAATCACATGCTGCCACACGAGTTACGAAATGACATCGATGTCTATCCTGAAAACTGCATGACTGTCAATGATATCAAAACTTTTGCCACGAATCTGCTCCTTTTGAGTTTTAGTTGGATGACGGAGTACTGAATCTTATAATAAATAATAACAAAATTACAGTAAGATAGCTTCGGGGCAACAAATATGTTTGCATACGAAAGAAGTACTGCAAAAGTTTGTTAAAATTTGAACAAACCACGTGGATTTGAACGTGCAATCAATCACACGAGAGACAGTAAATTACAGTACTGGACTCCCGCAGCCTCAGACATCGAGCAGGTAGCCGTAGATTGAGGATATTCCCTGACAAACGAGAAAGCTTCCCTGAAAAACATGTCCAAATACTTGGGTACAAAAGTCTCCGGTTTTTCAAGGAGCCCTCGTTCCTCAAGCTGTCTTGTACACGAAGCCTGATGCAATTTCAGTGATGTTCTGCAACTGCTGTGTCGCATACATCATATACATGATTTGGGAAATAATTACAGCTAAGGTCATCTGCATCGGGCAATAACACAAAAATGTTCCCTGTGCTTGCATTTTCTGAGGCTTGGTTATCAGCTATGATACAGGGTAAAGCGCAGGCGATTGGCTCGCACACCAGACTGACGTCAGCCCCTGTACTTCCGTCTTGGCGGCCTCTAAACAGTTTTCTCAAAAAAAAAAAAACCATTGCTCTTTTCTTATTGCGATTTTTACTTCAATCGTTAATCAGTGTTACGACATGTAGGTCTTCATAGCACTCCTTTGTGTGTGGGGTTTTTTTTCTTTTGGTTTCTTTTCTTTCTTTTTTTTTTTTTTTTTTTTTTTTTTTTTTGGTTTCGTTGTTTGTTTTGTGTGTGTGTGTGTATGTGTGTTGGTTTTTGTTAATTTTATTTATTTATTTTTTTGCATTCCATCTGTTCTTTAAAACAAAGTCTGCATAAGCTCGGGAAATGGGGGATTGGGAGAGGGAGAAGATGTAGATAGCACTCGCTTGCCGCATGTGCGTACGTACAAATGCGCCGTTTGTATCCGCAGGTACTACATGGACGCACGCGGGGAACAGCACAAGAGGCTAAAAAGCTGAGGAGACACGAGGCGAGTAACCTGGCTTGTCTGCGCTGAGTGACGGGTGTTAGGTCTCGGGATGCGTCCTCTTCGATCTGCTGCGGCAGCTGGCCCTGCGCCTGACGCATGCCTCACTAAATCATTCATGAGGCGACCTCAATGATCGCTGTTCCTGTCTCCAGAATTTCGGGCACAGATTCTCCATCCCACTCCCTGCTAAGTTCTTCTTGGAGATAGTTTCTCTGTGTGTGTGTGTGTGCCTTGGGGGTGGGGGTGAGAGAGAGAGAAAGAACATTTATGCACACTGGAGGTGTGTGCACACGGACCCTTCATACGTTCATGCGTTATCTGTGTTCCTTTGTGTCTGTTTTACCCCTTTGATTTCCAGCAACTCCCACAACTTGCACATTCGCATGATAACGGATGTTGCCTCGGTGTGAATCTTAAATCGTTGCGCAATCTCATGTCTTAGGCTGGCGTCCTAGGCAACGATATCACAGTGCACTTGTAGTTGTGCCTGCGATTGCTTACTCAAATACCTTCACTGGGTGACACCTTCCAAGGCACCCGGGGTGCTTGAGCTCACATTTCGGTCCTGGTATTGCCGACTGCCGTGTCTGGATTTACAAAAGCATTCAGAACCACAGAATGGTGCGGACTCCAGGCGTGTCTAGATGAAAGGGAGCATGCGAGCGTGTAAACCTGACTGTACAGGCGCGCGGTGTGTGTGTGGCTCCTCGCACAATTTTTCACGAGACAACATCATGTCAGGGTCGGCCATATCTTCAGTTGTGATTTGATTTCAGTATTCTACCCTCCTATCACGACGATCGCTTCGAGCGCAAAGCGTTGTTCGTGCTTCATGCAACATAAAAAAGCAGACTACAAGGAATAAAACTCAAGTGTCAACTGATGTTTTGAGTTTAAGACACATATTCTCTCCTTTTTCTGTATACTTCTATGCACTCCAGACACTGCACTAATATGTATACAGTAGAGTCACAATTAAGGTTGCTGCTTATCAGATCGATTTAAGAATCACGAGAGAATGGACAATGAAAAAACAGACCTCAGTTTTCTTCAATGAAAAAATATACATCCATAAGTTTTTTTTAAAATATATACACTTATTTAGTTATCATCGACAAAGTTAAAGGGAACCTAAAAGTGTACATTCCATATCAAAACCAAATGAAAAAAAAAAAGCACGTTTCTCAACTTATCGTATCTGCCAGAAATCAGATCTTTTCTGTCTGAACTCGTTCTGGTCTGTTTCCACAGTTGATTTGCCTGTGCCTATCTCCATAGTTTGCTTTGCTTCCTTCATCGTAGCTGTTTATTTTTCATTTAGTTTCCCCCATCTCATTTGTTGACCTAACGTTTGCTAACAGAAGTCTAAATGATTATTACCGTTCTGACCAACTTGCCGGTTCTGTCGACTGTCTTCAGATCGGTAAGACGGCGGCGGGGTTACGATTACTTCTTTCCTACATAATCACCATGGTCAACAATGTTTGAGGGGGGTGGGGATGGGGTGGGGATGGGGTGGAGAGGGAGGGCGGGGGCGGACTGTTCTGATTGAGCGTAAGCTGACAGCAAACTTCAGTCCCACTTTCCATCCTCCATTCTATGGTGAAAGGACTGAACGAGTTATTTTTCCCAATCCTATGAACTTTGTATTTCCCACAATCTGCAAGAGATAAAGGGATAACTCCTCGCTGTTATCAAGATGCAAGCCTACAGACGTCACTGTGCACAGAAAGATATCTTTAAAAAAAAAAAAAGACATCCTGAGTATAAATGGATATGCTTACGTTGTCAAGGCGACGGTCAACGGGGAAGCTGTTACGTTATTTCAGGCATATCTGTGGACATGTATGATGTCACGAATTGAGAACTTTGACCTCTTCCTGAGCACGATGTTCTTTATAAGCGTGTATCCCGAGGACAGAGAACGCATGTGCGTGTGTGATGAGGAGGGGGGAGGGTTGTTATTTAGTCAGATTTGTGAAAATTTACTATCTCGTACTGATATCAACACAAGGATTTGGGGAGAACACAAAATTATTCTGTAATCTTGCTGACCAAACTTCGATCTTTATTTTACATGTATGACATATATATATATGTCAATCCGCTTAAACTCGATGTCTTGTTGCTGATTATAGACACCTTTACGCTGAGCTTATCAGCGACGACAAACAAGTGTGTAGAGCCCTCGGAAATCCCACTCGACTCAAGCGCGCTTTTGTTTGCATGTAGATAGGTTTAATGTTATAGCTACTTGAAGTATTCTTTCTCCCTGTTTGATCCCCTCCCCTGTTTTTTTTTTTTTTTTTTAACAAACATACACACACACAAGCACGCACGCGCGTGCACATTCACTGACTATAAATATATTCCTCCCACACACACCCCACTCCCGATTACGCACGCGTTGTATGATCTGTGGGTCCAGCAGTGACAGAGGATCTAATAGATGACGGACACAGCGATGAAACATATTGTAAATTGTAAATAACGAAACGTGTCCAGTACAGACGACCACATGCTTACTTGTCTCCCCTAAAATCCCGGTTTCGGCCTCGCGAACGCCTGAGCTTGGCGTTTGGCAATCCGTTTTTTTTTTTTTTTGCTGTTAGTTTTCCTTTCTTAATTTGTTTCCTTTCAATCCATGCCGTTCTCTAAATGTCGTCTGCAAAGAAACCGGTATAACATCTTCGGTATTGTTTGAAGAGGAAATCGGTGAAACCCGGAAATGAACCCTGTTACCATGAGAACAAGAAAGCCTTACTACAACAACATGGCGTCGCTCCGATCATCTTTTGCCGGTGATGAAAGGAACAAATATGTATATGTATATGCACACCAGTCTGAAGTGAAGTGACAGTTCGAACAAACAAAATTTTAACCGTGGAATCACGTCCAAGAACTAACAGTGGAAAATCTTTATTGACCGACTTTTTTTTTTTTCAAATCACTGCTTAGAAATTCCCCATGCATTACAGCACCAAGGCAACAAAACGAAAGCTGCTACTCACCTGCAGGCAGAGCGTGTAGACCACAAGGAAGCTACCTGTGCCGGAGGAGCGTAAATAGACCATTGAGCACGGCGCCCATCTGACTGACCGGCTGGTCCACTGCCCTGACTGCCGTAACTGCGATCTCGACAATATATGTTATATGTTATACACGCTTTGCGTGGTCGGGCGCGTTTGAGCAGTCACGCTCGTCAAGACGAGATCGTCTGGAAGCCCGGCCCGACCAACCCTCTGCGTGCCCTCGCTGGCTCACTCAACCGCGATACATAATCTTCGCCAAGTTAGCAAGGTGTGTGGGAGGGGTAGAGATGGCGGGGTGGGGAGAGACTTGCTTAGTAATCGTGTCTTGCTATGTGACTTCACATATCGGTGACCAATCAGGGAATAAGCCGCCAAGGTTTAATTTGCAGAACTGTAAGATTACTTCAGTCGATCTTTCAGAATCTGCATGATTAACTTTTGTAAATACAAACCTCTAAACCAACAACAATAATAAAAATAAAGTTTTGTACAGGACTTTGGATCATTAACACAGATAATAAGTATTCATCTAGGTATCTATCCCTCCCCTCTTCCTCTTTTTTTTTTTTCTTATACCCCGTAACAAAATTTTCGATTGTTCACCCTATTCTATAATGAATTCGTCTAACTGCAATAGGTCTTTATAATTCGGCATTGCGCTAACCATGAAGATCTGGTGCTTCTCTCAAAGACAAACAAGGGCTATGATCCCAGCCGCCATACCTTTGTGTCAATATGTTTACAAGAACATTGTTTTGAAGTATAATCAAGCAATTTCACTCATTTTTCTAAGGCCAGTTCTGTTCATGCTCACAAAGAGATTTTTAGATATTAAGGTATGAACATTCAATGCTTATTATTTTGTAAAGGAGACTGAATACTTAAAATTATGCCAGAAATACTAAATCACAGATTTTATTCCCATGAAAAATCTGTACAAACTTGCGGTTCATTTAGTTTTGTTGTACATACACATGATGATGCCAGGCCCAACAGTAAGCAATTACTTTGTGAGTAGTGTGCTGTATTCCTTTCTTCTCTCACCTCACCCCAACCACACACTGTTTGCTGTATTCTGCAAATATAAGCACTTTTTTCCATGGATCCACTTGTGGAATTCTGGTTTTTCTTATCTTATAATCTACAGAATTCATGCTGTGATGTGTTGCTTGCTCTTTGCTATGCATTCATCAGGGATGATTTATTTTGTGCACATATATATTCTAATCATATACTGACATGAGAGTTCTCACTCTTGCAATCTGTAGGTATGTGATGCCTGTATGCAGAACCAGTCATCACCACAATTCCTTCATTCCACATGCCATTTAGTTGATAAAACTTTACTGGCCGTGATCTTGTTAGCCTGAGGTCATCAACTGTATCTTTACTGTTGCTGGGAGTATGAGCATATATATATATAGTGTGAGAAATTATTTAACATATATATATAATCTGTATATTGCTAACATGAGCATTACCTGTAAATGCCCTTGTGGATTAAGTTGCACATATATATCACGTATAGCCTTAAGAATGAAGTGCTATAACTATAATCTATTTTTGTATATTTACTTCTGTAAAGCACTTTAAGCTGCCTTGGATGGTCAGGCAAAGTGTTTTATGAATACCCTTTATTAGTAGTATTAGTAAGTTTATATGCACATGCACTCTCGCTTTCTTTCATATGATACAAAAAGAAACCTCCAGGTCAAGTTTATTTGCTAAGGAGGTGAAGTTAATGTTTGGAATAAGAACATGCACTTCACTCAAATAAAACCTGAAAACCGTGCAACAAAGGCATGCAACAACTTTTCAAATGCAGAAACAAACAACAGTGCTAGTTCATTTGCATAGAGAAGGTGGAAACAATTATTTTTATAATAAAATAAAACCACATTTATCATTTTTACATTTTGCACTTAAAGAAAAAAACTATCCCATTTTGCATCCACATATTGGTGTTGTCTGGAGTTTGCACCATGCTTTGCTATAAAAAGATTTTCTAGCAACAGTAAAAACGCATGTCGATAAAGTCTTTCTGTTGCATTTACAAGAATGCAATGTATTCTATCTGACATGGTATATCAAAAGGAAAATAAAAGGATCAGGTTTCTGATTAAACTACTCCATGAAAACTCAAGCAGAAGGCTAAAGCCAAGAATCTGAAAGGTACTTCACAAAGTACTCATTATTTTTTATCTCTAGCATTTTTCATCTTCTCTCCTGAGTGATCTCTTTTCAAAAAAATAAAAAAAAAACCAACTTGAGAAATCTGGCACCCTTGTCTTTCAGCTTCTTGTGACTTTCATCACATTTTAATACACTACACCACAATAACTTTTGAGGTTTAAAATCGGTTAGGATTCCCCACACCGCAAAGTGGAAGCTGCTGAATGTACCATTACTAAATATGCAGACTGACAGAAAGTGTGGTGCAAACAAAGTTATGAAAATCTGGTATCATCTGTCTCAGTGATGGTTGTAATGAATCCAATCTATCAACACATTCAAACACTATTTAAAATAAACACCATGTTCATATAGTAAAAGAAATAAATAAACCGAGATTTTGAAAATAGTTTTGAAATTTATTAGGTTAATAATAAAGCTGCACTTTTTTTTTACCAACTGCATCAAACTGAACTCTGGATAAATGAATCTTAGAAATACCAACTCACTAAATTTATACAGAATAATTGCACCATTCTGACAGGAATTTGGAAATATTACCACAATTACATAAATCCTAATAACATATTTGCTGCTCTAATCCATCAGAATGCTGTTTTAAAAAAATCATCATAAATTACAAATTTATGAAGAATGACTTGAATCAGTTGTCTTAGTTACTACTAAGAACTTAAATAATGTATTAATACACCAAAGTTAAAACATTGCATAAATCCAGAAATGCTATCATAACATGATATGACAACGTTTTGA
The DNA here is from genome assembly GCF_003073045.1 of Pomacea canaliculata. Taxonomy (NCBI): domain Eukaryota; kingdom Metazoa; phylum Mollusca; class Gastropoda; order Architaenioglossa; family Ampullariidae; genus Pomacea; species Pomacea canaliculata. The sequence continues at coordinate 20,332,928 of NC_037594.1, read as the reverse complement.
TCTCATACATTTTCCCACAAGGTATCACAAATATTGTATATTGAAAAAGAAAAATTATTTATTATTTTTTTAATAAAAAGTCTTCCCACAGGACTTTAACTGAATCAACGACCACTCATTTACAGACCAAAACCTGTGTAGTTCATGTATATTTGTATCAACACCATTTCCTCTTTAAGTCTGACGACACAAATCCTTTTAATAGAAGTATAAGCATGAAGAATATGCTTAATCTCAGTATCAAGCACGATACTTTTAAACTGGTCAGCTCAGTAGTGCAATTTAATAGTCTGTGTATTATACAACCCCAACAATGAATTTCTAATTTTCTAATCACATATTTGAAGGAAAATTTTCAAGCAGATTAAAGAATACTTTAAATGATTTTCAAAGAGAGATATTTTACCTATTCATAAAGCAAGTTTAAATTATTACCAATTGGGAGCATGAAGCATCTTGTCTCCATAGAAACTACACAGTGTCCAGATCCTGCACATATTGCTTTGTTATCTGATGTCAGGTATCACTTGCCAGTGTTTTGTGATGCTGGTGGTAATGCAGCATTCATAAAGTCTGGAGGTCATTTTATAACTATGGAGACAAGATGTCTGTGCATGATTATCCCATGCTGCCTTGGGGCAATGACTTATTCTCACTTTATATTTAAGGCTCCACTACTGTTAAAAAAAAAAAAAAAGAAAAAATGACACATGTAAGGAGTTTGTACCAATATAATGGCATATCAACTATAACCCACTTTATTTGTCTATCAGGTTTTTCTTCCCTGTTTCACTTTCTCCATTTACATTCAGTGTTTCTGTTGCAAGAATTATTTCATAAGAGGATAAAAACCACATTTTTTTTTGTCTTGTATCCTTTCTTTGAGGTCAGAAAAAGTGTAAAGGAAAATTGTACGCTAACTGCACATGTATGCAGAGAATCCTTGCTGTCCAACACTTCTGTTTAGACACATCCCCAAAAATTTGATTACATTTCCATAAACTGGCTCTCTCTCTCAAAAGCAAAATGCTAATCATACACTTCATCCCATCTTCCCCAGATATGCAATCATCAGTGAACAGACTGACTTCAGTTCAGAGACACATTTTTTTTTTAAATCACAGTTTTGCTTTAGCTAATAATCTAATAACCTTTATTTTGCTACTAATGTTTATTGAGTACATATTGCAAACTGGAGTAATGGGAAGAAGGTGGATGCATACACAAAAGCCTAATTTCTGCTTATTAGGATAAATCACTTTAGGTGAAACTGGAATCATCCAAGCACCATGAACAGCATTGTCTGTCTGTTGCAGACAGATAATTGAGAAAATGAATGTGATACAAGCAGTGAGATGATGATGACCAAGCCTGACAATAGTGTAATATTCTTTTCCTTACTAAGGCAAGGATAGAACAAAACAAAAAAAGACGATGACATGCTCCAAATTTTATGAATGCTGTCAACGTTTGTTTTGAAGTAAGTATTGTGTAAGGTCCATATTTCACAGCATCCCAAAACAATCTGCACAGACATGCGTGACAGCTGAGTAGTCCATGCACGTAGTTTCACAATGTAAAATGCACTCAAAGCATACATCCAATATATTATGCTTATTTGATAGAAGATAAGCAATGGCATGCCAATAAACAAAGCTAGGCACAGCCATCAAGACCTTACCAACATTGACTGTAATTGATATTTTTATTTAGAGTTAAACAAAGCCAAAGTGAGAATTACAACTGTAGTGCACCATCGTGTATCACTCTGCACACTGAAGCTGGCAAGCTTTCCCCCCAGATGTCCTTTTTGACATGTCAGATACATAGGTATTTTAACTTTTTTGAGACTAGCATACTGCTCCTGAACATGGTAAACAAGTATATATATTTACATGGACAAAACATAAACCTTCATTTTTATATTTAACAGTTTGCTATGCAAAAATAAAACTCGCTGGCATATAAATTTTATATATTCCCAAGCACTACAAAAAAGCAGAACATACATTTCTTTCGTAGCATGGGATAAATATGAACATGCTCATTAAAGAACTAAGTATCCACTTACACAATTATTCAGCTGAAGGTTTCATCACACTGATAAATATAGGCAAGTGTTCCACCTTCTCTGTAAACCATGCAGGTAGATAAGGCTTCTCTTGCACATCAGTCTTTTCTTCAATTCTAGAAAAGACTTGCCTTTTAAAGGACTACTTTGGTGTATTCTCATAAGCTATGCATGGGGTATGTGAGGAAACTAAGCTTTGAAACATTTATGACAGGATAACCGAGATATGTTGAAAAATAATCCTCTTTTGGTTGAAAGTATACAGATATGTAAAATGCAATGGTCTTTTGCACAAGCACATTCCAGAAGACATTCAACAGAGTATAAAGGATATGAAACATTAAAATGTATTTTTAAAAATTGCATAACCTATTTCTTGAATGCATCTTAAACACTGTTAAGCTAAGCTAATTAGCTTGTCACAGACAAATAAGCAACAGCTTAAATTTAAAGGGATCATTCTGCAAATATGAAACTTAAAATCACAAGAAAAACAACAATGTACAGTTTCAAAAATTGAAAGAGCAGCATGCAATATTCTGTAAATGTTCATGTAAAGATTCTTAATTTGCTCAAATTACAGTAAAGGAATATGAAAACTTCACAAAAGGCAGGCATTTCTTCGACCATGTTTTGCTTCCAATCAACTTAAAACTTGATGTCAGTTTGCTATTTTCTGTATCTTGTCATTTCAACACTAAGGCCCAACTAGTATGAATGCATTTATAGCATGTTTGGTTTCTTATTTACCAATCTAACTGCATGCATATTATTTGTGGTAACCAAAAAGCTTACACATAATAAGAAGAAATGAAAATATGCCAAAGATAGTAACTTAAAATAATTTAAGATTGCAATCTGGTAAAAAAAAAAAAACCCACCAAATGAAAACTGATGATAAAGACAGACTTCTTCCTAGAAAAAGCAACTCAAAGAAAAAGAATTGGATTTCGGCAAGTGCAACATTTGATAAGGGAGTGGAAAACAAAAGCTATGCCACAAATTTCCTCTGATTACTGATTAAAACTATTTATGTTTAATTAATTAAAAAAAAACTACAGCAAATCAACTTACCATTAAATATATGAGACATACAAGGTGTATATAATATGTGTTTTTCCAAGGGCAAACTGAATCGTGCAAAGTGAGAAAGAAAAGGGGAGTCAGCTACACAAATTGCAAATGGAATGCCATGTACTGGAAAAATGTAAAAAAAAAAAATTATAATAATAAAAATATTAAAGATATGAAAAAGCTTGCATTATAATATCATCTACATCTGTCAAGTTTTATGTACACAGGAATGACACTGGCAAAAAGTCTACTTAAGATATGCCAATATACTAGCCAAAAAAAAAAAAATGTCAGCATAAATTTATGAATTGTCAATGCTGTAATGATAAGCTATTACTTTTTTTTTTGTCAAGGTATAAATCCACATAAAATATACAAACAGAATCTTGCATCCAAATAAATATAAATCAACCAAGATGAATTCCTAAAATGTATTGACATTGAACCAAACTTTGGTAGAGAAACATCTTGTTAGATATATATTTGAAAGCACTTGACAGATAAAAATCTATACCATGCCTGTTATTAAGAAACATGCATGCAATCTGAATTCTGAGTCAGTGCATTTACCGTATGTCTCCAAGAAAAAAGCACTTTTCTGGTTCTGTGTTAATCCGGCATTAAAGCCCACACTGATGGTACCACTTTATAATAAGTTTGTGGAATTCACCACACTGATTTTAATATTATTGATTTGAAGTCATACTCATACTCACTGATAAACTGGTCTGATGTATAAATCACAGATTTCTTTTTAAAGCTGCTGTTCAGGAAGGACTAACAAATGATGACATTTCTAATCAAAATTAAAGTTTAACAACCCCATCCAATTAAAAAAAAAAAAAAAAGAAAAAATGAAAGAGCCGCTAAGATAAAATCCAAATGGGTAATGGGGTTAACAAATTGTGTGAATCAACATATACTGATTAATTCAAAATCAGAGATCTCAGTGATAAATTGCAGCTTTTCAATATTTTTCTCTACCTCCTATGTTCTACAGTTTTTAACACTCATTCCAACATCTTTTTTTAAAACAGTCACTGACAGTATTTGGCTGAACACCCTACAGGGACAGAAATGTTTATAAAAAAATCCCTTTCCCACTTTAGAGATCTTAAACTGAAGTGATGACTAAATCTCTAAGGCTCATCTTCTGAAAAAAAATCAACGGGTTTGACTGGATAGTTTAGTATATCCGCAACTTATTTCTGTAGATAAACTAAGGTGCAAGTCAGGCAGAGAAATCACCTTGCTTGCTATAAGCAAAGTGCTCTCTTATATTCTATTTTATCCCTTATTTTCTCAATCATAATACGAAATAAGTCACTACAGTGATAAATATCCCATAAGTTTCACAAGTCCTTGCTAATCTCCACAATTTATAGCCTGAATGCACATATACCACCCACCCTCCTGATCAGATTTCCCATCCAGAGGGTGCACCCATACTTTGAATCCTGGACTGCACTGGACTAATCCACTGCTACTACCTTCCACCACTTCCTCATGCCTTGAAGATCTTCATGTGGTGTGAATATGCTTTTTCATGGAATTGGTCACCAGAAATTGCATCAGGATTTCCTTTAGGCTGCAAAGCAGTATATGACATAGAACAACTAAATTCATCATAACTACTTCTTATATCTGTTCAATACAGGTCACAAGATATCTGCTTATCACAAAGTTGATGGCGAGAAATACAGCATATGTGAACCATACGAGATTCTGCTTTCTAGAAAACTGTGAAACAGGCTAGGTGCCAAAATATACTTCTAAGATGACATACTATCTATATCATGCTCACAATTTACCAAGAATTCATGGTCTTTTGATTAATTAATGTATTAATTAATGTATCCAAAACAGGGAAACTTAAAAATAGTAAAATACTTCTATAAATGTCCAGTACAGTGTAATTTTCTGATCATGGCCTTCTGACTTGCAAATAGTCCTGTATTTCCAGTCAGTGGTCACGTGTTAACACTGGAAAGTCTGTTTCCAGGAGTAGCACTTGCTTTTAGATTGACATTAAGTCACCTCTGCAAGTCACTTCATAACTAAATTATAATTAATTAAAACATGACAACTCTGTAACTCAGATACTGAATACCTAAACAGCATTGCCTCCTATTAATATAAAAGTTATACTTAACTAAGCTTGATTCTGACATCAGTTCTTTTTACTTCTGTCACCGTAAAAGCCAGCCCCATCCCAAAAAACATTAAAAGACTAAAGCAACTTTGCGATAGTATGGTAATGCCCAAGAACAAGAACATAATACCACAACTCCTGAATGAAACAGCTATAGAGGAATTCAACCTGCCTGGATAACATTTAACAAAAATACACAAGGCAAGTTTTCAAGCTGTACTTTGTAACTCACATGACTCTTCCCAACCCATGAAGGGAAAAAAATATGACAGTGCCCTGTACCAAAGCGTGCATATGTTTTCACTTAGGAGGGCATAAAGAAAGACACACCTCTATATAAAAAAATGATTGAGCGGCAGCTCCGCCTACTTTATGGTCCATTATAAGCCACCACATTATCATGATTACACAATGACACACTGCTGTTAACAAACTTCAAGTACCCTACAAAATAAAAGCTCATGAATTTCATGCCCAAATGATTCACACACAGTAATGCAAAAGCCAGTTCAAATCTAACCTGAAAATTCTGTAAAAAAAATAAATAAATGAAATTACAAATCATCACTGAATGTTGCCAACTCAAGCAGCTCCAACATCTTTCCCAAGTCCAAGGCAGTTCATAGTTAATATCAATACTGTTGTTTTCGACAGATCACATAATGCTAAAAGTATGAGCAATGAAAGCTTATTTCTACACACGCTTGTATGGTAGAGAGGCCAAGTCCTTGAGAGCACAACTACGTGCCTTACACGTTAGTCATCGAAGTTCAGAAGAGCATGAAATGTTAGAAAGTTGTAGCTATTTATCAAATATATTTTATAAGCAGATGTAGGTGTTACTTTATGAAATTCTGTATTTATCAAGCCATGTTTAAAGTGTAGATACACCCATCTCTAATTCATGATAGGGTAACAAGTATACAAAGCAAACATACTTCAGGAATGAGTATAACTGCATGATACAATGCAGGAAACGCTGCACAAAAAAGGCTCACAAACTTTAAAAAAAAAAAGGCATAAATTGTAACCTTATAAACTTCTTAATCAAACTAAAAAATATTGTGAGATAATTTATGCACACAACACACATTACCCTATCAAAGACCCCAAATTTGACATCGGGAATGGGTATAAAGAGCACATATTTATCGAAAACTATGGTAACAATGTAATGAAAGAGTAATCAAGCCTAACTAAAGGTCTCCTCTGTCACCACAACTTAATGGATTAACTGTTCCATTCTGCTCTAGCTGTGCCAGGCCATTCTTGTTAATAGGATGCTCTCTTCGCTTGCTGCACTCTTTGCCATTGCTGCTGCTGTCATCTGAGATAGTTTCATCACTGCTGCGTGAGTCCTTTTTCACCTTCAAATCATTAATATGTCAACTCATAATGCAGCATTCAAGACTCTCTAAAATCTTGTAAACTATTTTTAAAGAACATTTGTCATGTTATTTTTGCCACAAATTTTACTTTACATAAACTCCAAACAGAGCTACATAAATCTAAGTGATGCTTAACAATCTGTAAATATAAATTATAAATTTGAATCCAGCACCAATATTTATTTTAAGAGTCAGTTTTGTATTTTTTTTTTTTGTCACAACATCAACAATTGTTCAAAATCAGCTGCTGTAAATTTGTAAATGGCAAGAGTTTGAGGTTTAAAAAAAAATAAGCATCTTCATTGACCTACCTGTCCACCTGTAATGATGGCTTCTTTTGCAATGAGAACAATGAAGTAGAACCAGATAATGTGGAGAACTTGTAAAGTGATGAGCAAGGTATTGTAGACATAGTACACAAAACAAATTCCAATCTCAGGCACAGCTTCAAACAGAGTACTATAGATGATTCTGAAACATTTAAATGCTGCTGTATATCATCTGCATATGTCCTTTTTCTACCTCACATTCTTTGAGGTGTAACAGATATATCAAGGAATTCAGAAAGTGGGGCCTATGCAGTGAAGGTTATAAAGAATAAACAATGTTCCATTTGTTATTGCCACAAAAAACACACAATCTGCTTTAAATATTATAGTCACCAGGGATTCTGCTAAGGCTAAAGTCTTTGGGGTCCCAGGGACCCCTTCTTCAGATTTTTAAGGGGTCCATGTTCTTCGCCCAAATTTGAATGGGACCCCATTGACAAAAATTGAAGGGGTCCTCCGAACTTTTAATGCGTACTGTACGAATTTTTTGCGTAAGCAGAAGCCCTGGTCACAGACAAAAAGATGCAAAGAGAATCTTACATGCGGATCTTCAAAGACCACACAAAAAACTGAAAAGATAATCCATGTTCAGCTTAAAAGATTATGATCAACTTCTGTTTAAAAATTAAAGAATGACTTACCGAAAGGGGAAAATGGTCATACGTGTGGCTATCCAAGTGAGGATAAAGAGGACAAATAGTGAATTGCAGACTCCATCTTTCTTCACATATTTTGCCATCTTTGCCGCCTAAACCAGGAAAAAAAAGCAAAGTCATGCATTCCAATTATTGTTCTTAGTACCTGTGGCTAATCCTTTTTCACATCTGCTTAGTGGTGTATGTGTGAAAGTGTGTTTCCATTAAGGATCAAGTGTATTTGTTTAAAAATCATCTAAAAATCTGTTTGACCAGTAAATAATTAGCATTATAGCAGTTTATATCTCTGCTCACCTCCATGATTGGATCTGCACAGTCATGTATAAGAAGCACCAATGAACCAACTCGCACAAAGTTGTTCATCCAAGAAAAGAACATTAGACCTAGCGTGGCAAAGTGATGTACTATCATCTCCATGAAATCCTGTTCATAGCAAATGCAGCTCATTAAATTACATGTTAATGATAGAGAATCACACAGCAGCCATGTCCTCAAACAGCCTTTTTTAACAAAAGCAGGTGATAGACAAACAAGAAGTATGTGCATAACACTGAAAATTTAAATTTCCTACAAATCAATATGAACTATGACCACTGCAAATGAAAAGTCAAAAGTCGTTTTTTTTAATAGATGCCTGTGACAGACAGACTAGTAGCACTCATTCCTCTCTTCTATCATAACAATTGTTCCCAAACACAGATTGCAGAGTGTGTGTACAATTCACAAAATTCTATCCATAGAACAATACCCATAGACATGATTGTAAAAACCCTACTCAATCAAAGAATGGCATAACTTAAGTTATGTCATTTGTGCTAAGGTGATGACTTGCCTTCCTTTTGTGATCCACAAAAAGGGACAAAGACAGTGAAAGGTAGAAGCCAGCCTGTATTGCATAATACCAATACAAATCTGCCGACACATGCTGAAAGCAGTAAAATCAATTTGGAAATATGTTGATGATAGGTGTCAAAAAATTGATGATGTACAAAAGCAATGTATAAGCTCACCTACAAGTCAACCTACTTGGAAAGGTACTCATTAAAAACATACAATCATAAGAGTGTGCCCACAAACTTATATACTTTATTTTAGCTTCACACATGACAGCAACAATATCTATAGATAAAAGAAAATAAATGTTTACAAACATGCATGAAACTAAATCCCTTATAAATAACAAAACACAAACTTAGTATCAAAACAGCATAATCAGAGGAGAAACTCACATGCTCAGGCCACCCTTTCCAACACATCTCTGTTTTCCACAGCCATTCTTTCTGTTGATAAGACACCAAATCATAACTAAAATAATGGGAAGTCATGTTCTTTTCCTTATGTATCTTTTTATAGATATACAGACATAGATATTGTTAAAGTGTGTAGAATCCAATTACAAGCATCATTTTATATGTGCATTTAGTTCTCAAGGCTGAAGTATAGAACAGAATATTTCATTCTTCTGCCTCTTCTTAAAAAAAAATGTGACGCATATCACAATTGTTTTACTACTACCTCTGAAACAAACCAAAGTGACTAATTTCCATTACTCTATACAAATTCATCTGCAACCATCAGAATTGTTTGTGACAGCCGCTGGATAAAACATAAATGAATTCTTCTGTCAACAGAGGTAATAATATGATTTGATACTCTTGAGATCCAATACTGTAAGTTTTGAGAATATGGCATAGGAACCAGGTCTTTACAAACCTACAGATGACAATGGTATACAGGCAAATAACCAAATGAAAGTATCTTTCATGGACTTGAAACCAGCTTACGCATTTAGATTATGAAATATTACATAATTATTTAAATCAATATAGTTGGAAAAGGGTATGTGTAAGCCTCTGCCTAGTCTGCCACCTTTAGTCATAATGCAGTGTAGACGCCAAAGGGACTTTTAAAGTGTTAAAGACTACAAAGGGACTTTTATATACATCAACACCAGAAGCTCCATGTTATGCTGTGAAGGTAAGGAGTACCCAACAACTAGGCTTTATTCAGGGCATGGCTTTCCACAATGCATATGGGATAAGTAGATAAGACACTAGAAATGGCAGTAGAGACACCAACATCCATTTTCTTAGTCAAGCCAGGAACTTGACTATAGAAAAAAAAATTAATTTGAAATGATATTAAAGGGATTCTAAAGGCACAATAAAACTGCTTAGAATCGCGTAAAGACTATGATCCACTTGAATCTCATCTATTTTCGCGTCTGTTCATATGGGAAAAGTTGAAGGTTTTGTAGCATGTTGTATTTAAGAAGAGAAATTACATAGGACTCTTTCATTTACTTAGACGAAGTCTCGTTCTCCGTCACGAGACCTTATGACATATGACCAAGACTGCTTACCAAGTGAAACAGACTGTTTTCTATAATTTTTAAAACTGTGCTTTCAAAGTTCACTTTAAAGCCTAAATAAACTCACGAGACACCACCAATCACATCAAATCTTCACAATGACCACAGATACTTCCTGTACGTCTCTGACTGACGTCACAAGCAGATTTGTCTGTTTGACCATCTCGGGAAGCTATCGTGGTTACTCGGCAGAAGGACACAAGGGACAATTTCACTGGATTTTTTTCGATTTTTATAAACATCGGCAACTGAAATAGTGCTAATAAGTGGTAATTAAGTGAGAAAAATAATTTATTTCTCTTGCATTGCTCTCGTGCTCTGTAATTGTAACTAAATATAGTTTTGAAACGTTTGACCATCGCCACAGCCTTATCACAAGCCTCGAGTATCCCTTTAAAATGTCAGGGTGGGGAGCGTATCATTTGATCCAACCTAGCCAAGCAATCACGGGCGAGACTTAAATCTATGAGCTTTTTCGCAGCAACATAAATTTATATTAAGTGAATCATAATCATGAAAGTTTGAGGGACAAGAAAGGTCCATTACAGGACAGGCAGGACACATACAAGTACATGACAAGACAGACATTGTCAGCTGTCCATGGCGATTTGGGGAGAATTACACATGCATGTGACCTTCATCCCAAGCCAATGGTAGACCACTTCTGGATTGATATTGGCTGTTGATACATGTGTATCATCATACGTGAGGGGCTCGGAAGCTAAAATCTCTGCCACCGATGGTACAGCCCTGCCTAATAATGCTTTTAACACTTTCTTTACTCAGTTTGAAACACATGACTTTTCCACAAAGATTAAAAAAGTACTCAATTCTTTAATTCCATCCAGAGGATTGTAATTTGTCAAGAACAGGTATCAGAGCTGTTTAAAGCCAGTAAAGATAAGCAAGGCTCCAGGTCCAGATGGTATTTGAGGCAGAACATTACCTTTCTGTGTGAACCAACTTGGAGGCATTTTCTAACACCTATTTCAGCGCTCTCTGGATTCATTCGCAATCCATGCTGCTTGGAAATTGTTTATTATTCTAGTTTCAAAGCTTCAAATCAGCATCCTAATGACTAAAGACCTTAACATTGTTGGTTATGAAGTACTGGAGACAATCATTAAAGCAATGGTTCTAAATGCCACTAATGACTGTCTTGACCCACTGCAATTTGTATACTGGCCCAAAGAAGTGCTGATGATGCCAAACTGTTTATCCTCCATACTCTGTGAGACAGTATGTTCTTATTCATCGCTTTCTACAACAGTTTACTAGTAAAGGACAAGAGCAGCTTGAGTACACTTGCTCCAAAGTTATGGTGACAGCCCAGCATGAACCTCAGTTACTGTTTAACAGACACTTTCAAAATATCTGCAATTTTTCATAACAGGTCATGTCAGGAGATTCATCAACTTCATCTGACCACTGATTCTGCGTACCTCCATGCAGGACCAACACCTCAAGGTTGTCTTGTTATTTCAGCTGTGCAACTTCTGAACACTTCTGTGTGGCAATGAATGTAGATCATATGCGAGCCTGAATCATGATTGCATAAGGGTCTGTTTGGTGAAGCAGATATTAATGTGCTTATGGTATTGTTGATTGTTGTTGTACTTCTATATAGAGCTGCTTCTAACTGCCATCCTGGAGCAACAAAGTTACATCTTATTACGATCTCCTCTTAGTTAAGTTTTCAAGGACATATTTCGCTTTAATAAACATCATCTTTATTATGACTATCTCCCCAATCTGACTTAGACTAACAGTTTGTGCTCTCTTACAACCTTTTTGCAGACGTTGCCTGTTGAAAAATATTAAATGCCTTTTAAAAGTAGACTGCTTCTAGCCGACAGCTTGCGCTGTGACTTTCTGCAGAAATAACACAAAATAAATTAAGTACACTTTGAAAGAGGCTGCTTGTTTATTCGGTCACAGGTCATTTTGACCCAAACCATTTTGCCGCAGTCATATTTACCACCAACCTCAATCAAATCACCATATTTTCCCAATTAAGTGAACGTCATCTCACATAATTGTGCATTATCCCAACATTCAAAATTGAATGTATCCAGGCCCAAAAGACAAATCAATTTCTGATGACATAAGTAGCTATTAACATCAAATATTACCAACAGAGCCATTTGTTGTTCAAACAAGTTAAGCCACCATCCAACAAAACAAAAATGGATGCTTGGTAAAACACTTTCAGAGAACAAATCTCACATAAATGCAATTTTCTCTGAAATATTTTTTTTTTCGGGGCCTTTGTCATCATTATCAAAAGTTTGGAGGTGTACTAAATATACAGACATTCACAGTGGTGTATAAATGTGACTTTCTATTAAATCACATTTTTAAAATAAGCCTTTTTTGTCATTATTTTTCAGTTGTTAACATAAAATAGGTGTCACTGTTCAGATATGCATTTGGCCTGGGTAACTTTCAGTGTTGGGACAATGTGGTCATACATGGAACGATATGATCATGGTGGGGCCAAAGTGACTGAAGAGGGAGGTCAATATAACAGGAGGGTGATATAGTTGTTGGAAGAAATGTGTTGGAAAAACAGTGCCTGTTCATTGTTGTCTCTGTACTAATACAAATCAGTCGTTTGTGCTTTATTAATGACCTTTTGCATTAATGACCTTTTATACAAACATGTGACCAACTGTTCGTTGCAACATTCTTCAAAATCACTTTCAAATATATAAATAGTGCATTTTATGAGAGCAATTCTGTCAACTATGATACATGTGTTTTGATTGCTTGCTCTTACCTGGGAAGTTAGTTCCCCTATAAATCTTCAGTCAAGTGCAACAACGGCAGAATAAGCATGATCAAGTGAAAGCAAAGAAGACAAAAAAAAAAAAAGTGCATTATGACATGGCTTTTAAGAGCTTTATTTCAATATTTAAGTAAATGAACTTGAACTTATACAAGGTGCTTGAAGTCATGGTTTGCGAAATGAAAGACTGGTTGATTTCCCTATGACCCCTCTTATTTATGACCCGATTTCGGTGAATTTTAGCATGTCTTAATAGGGAGGTTTTACTGCATTGTGATTTAATAAAGTACACATGACCATTCTTCGCAAAGTGCTTGAAGCCAGTGAAAGAATCAGATATATTCATACTTTACAGATATCTAAATACCAAGCATTGCTCCTGGTGATTTTCCACCATCTGGAGTTGTATTTGACTAAAAACACTTCATCTCCATAAACTTCTACTAGAAGAATGCCTGAAATCCCATGTATAATCATGCATACACACATACATATATTCATCCCAACTTCTCTAAACACCTCACCTTGTAAAAACCACCACCTGTACTACCATTACCTCAAACATTCATGATTTCAAAATTTAGCATGTAAATATCTAAGTGCTTATTTTCTTGAAATGAGAGTAATCTTAAGCTAAGTGCAAACTAACTCTCAAGAACATAAAGCAACTTTTGAATCTTTACAACAACATTTTCTATAAAACTTAGAGCCTGTAATAATTTAGAGGAGGGGGGGAGAGGAGGAATTGGTGTTTCACGCTGTGCCAGCAACTGAGGCTATATTACGGCAACGCAGCCAGCCCTGTAAACAGATGCCCCGTGCAGAGAAAGAACAAAAGAGTTAAGAAGTGATGAATGAGGGAAACTGAATAAAGGTGAAACTTCATGAACTTACATCCCAAAGCGTGTACATTCCATAACAGAATATCACTGCGTAGTACGTACATCTCCAACTGGAGAAAAAAAAAAAACAGAATAAAATTTCTGGGGGAGAAAAAGCCTTCTACCTTATTTCTTGTAAAATATTTAAAACTGGATTTTTTAAAACTTTTGCTACAAAGTTGCAAAGTACATCTATGTCTTTATTCAAGAACACAGCACATTTCCATAGATGAATAATATACATGAACAAAATAGCTATATAATCCCTTTTTATTATAATAGTATCTGTAAACTAACCCCACCTCAAAAAAAAGTTACCTTGATTCACAAAATTTTTTTATTACTGGGGTCCTATCTTGGTTCCGGCGATGACGAAACCAACGTTCAATCTGTCGCACTTTCATATCCGTCTGCTTAGAGAGATCCTGGAAGACAATAAGTAAGTAAAATTGGAGAGGGCAGACCTATTGCTCTCATGGAAGGCTAAAAACAGCAATCACAATAGTATCACTAGTCTCAGGTCAGACACTGAATGCATCATTAGTCCTAAAACTAATGAAGACGTAAAAAAGAAGAAAAAAAAAATGCAATCATAATCACACAGTCATGTATCTGTAAATTTATGACAAAGTTTTGCAGTACTAGTGTTATGCATAATTAAATATGATGAATGTGTGTCATAAAGGGATAAAACAAAAACAATACTTCACAGATTACCTGAAATACATGTGATAAAAACCATATGAGTTTGTAATGGCTCGTCTAACCATCAGCTGCTTTAGTAAAAGTGTTTACACCCTTTATCCTTATAGTAAGCCCCTCTCTTTACACTTCTGCCTATGTGTTGGTGACATTTAAACTTGCAAATAATTTATTTACCATGCAAGCATACTGAAATTTTTTTAAATTGTGTCTATTGCACTGTTCAGGCAAAATCTTTTTTTAAGAAATGCAATGTTACAGATATCTTTTCATAATGCCATATCCAGAAGCCCAGAATTTAAAAAGCTCCTGAGGGTAGACAGATCTGATTGTAACAACATATAAATACAAGTACATACTTTTATGTAAAATTATGTTTACCCACAAATTTTGTATTAGAAGTACTGGCTTTCTTCAGAATAGTCTGTTAAATGATAAAAGTATTACCTGAATTGTACTATTATCTGGAGTTTTTTTCTTGGCGTACACCTTTTCAAGGATGGGATTTACAGGTGCAGTTTTCGTTGGCTGCCTTAGATCAAAGACTCTTTCACCCACAAACGCCACTACTCTGCAATTCATTGTTGTCATCAATATTATTTGAGATGAAAATAAAAACCAAAATAAGATAAATGAACTTTTCAAAGAGCATAATATATTGTTTTTTCGCTGAGCCAGCAACTAATCAGGGCAAACCAGCCAGGCCTGAAAACAGGTGCCATATGCAGAGAAAGAACACTGTGCCCAAGACGAGATCCTCACTGTATTGGTGACATGCGCTAAATGTTTAACCACCAATCTGTCCAATAAAGTAGGAGAAAGATTAATTCATTAATGGGGAAAACCGAACATATAAAAATAAAAAGAGAGTGTGTGCGTGATATCTATATTACATGATGACATTCCAGCAATGGACTATGATGCTGTCAAAAGCTGTACAAACTAATCTGTTCACAGGGCTGTCTGCTTTGCCGTGATATAGCCTTAGTTACTGGCTCCACTCTACAAATCTGTAAAGCATCCGCATGAACGCGTGATACGAAATCCAGGAATGGAATTTATCCGCTAACAGATACCAGACACGTTTATGATTTAAAAGTATTTTTCACCTTCATGTAAAACAAGCGTGTGTCTTTAAAAGCAACAAAGTACATAGAATTTTAAAGATTTCTTGGTATCTGGAACGTCGTAGTCCACTTTCATGATTTTCGGTTTTTGAGATTTTGTAACACGCTGACACCCCTTTTTTGACGAAAGTAAAGCTGCAGACTTATGTTCTCTTTTTTTAATGCTGTATAATTCACGCAATTTTCCATATCTTCGCAGACGAATAATTTACCATAAGTTATTGTTATTCTGTAGTACTCGTTCAGCCATTTGTAGTGTTGTCAAGAACATTGTATCAATATTTATCAGTGTTGTTTACCTTTCGAAGACTGTTCGAATGAGTGTAATTACAAAACAGAGGTATACAGGCATCCAAAGATCTGATGATTGTGGTTTATATACATTTGGATTAGTATTTTTCATACAATCCCACGTGTATTTTTCTGGGAACCAAAACCATTCGTTCCAAACGATATTTCCAACGGCTTTCCAAAGGTCTGCCATTTTTAACTCTCGTGCCATACACGAGACTTCCGGCAGCGTTCGGCCTTTTGTCAACTTCCTGCCCAGAAGAAGCTTGAAAGCAAGGTGAGTGTGAATTGAAATCGTTAAACATCATTATAACTAGTTAAGTTATAACATTGCAGAAGGTTTTAATACACATTGTTAACTCTGTATTTTGTACATAAGAGCAAATTAATCTCTATTTATGTTTAGAAAGCATTACTATTAAGAGTCGTGAATTCGATGCCTGTTCGTAGTCGCTGAAAATTTTTTCGCCATGTTCTATGCTATATTACCCAGTTTGTTTTTTTCAGAGTGTGTGTAATATTTAATATTTTCTTGCAGAAAAACATGGGGAAGTTTATGAAACCAGCTAAAGTTGTTCTTGTGCTTCATGGTCGCTTTGCTGGCCGGAAGGCTGTAATAGTAAAGGTAAGAAATCTGAATCGGATGCAATCACCATATCATCTCTTCCAATACTGTAGTATAGTGATCAAAGAGTATTTATCTGGAAAATGATTGTTAACGACGCATATGCAAATTATACTATATAGTAGACCACATTCACAGGGCTGATTGGTTTGTTTTTTTCTGGTTGATCACAAGATTCTAGTATAAAGTTAGCGTTGAAGCCAGATGCATGTTGTTTCAGCATTCCTAAATGCCACCGTTTTATGTATAAATCAAATTCTAAATTCTACATAAGTCTCGGTGCTAAATGTTCACAAGAGACCTTGCTGCTTCCAAAAAGTACCAGCAAAAAATAGTTTACTTTTGAATATTTACTAGTCCATGAGAACAAAAGAAGCAATGCAGGTATGATAAAATGCAGATGTGCCATAAAGACATAGCTACTGCTTTAGCACCCATCCATGATTTTGAATGTTGACTAAATAATTTTCAATTAGCACCTCATCAGTGCAAAGGCACTCATTTTAAAATTTATTAGTTCTTGGTAGTGTTTTTATGCATGGGTGTAAGTAGACAGAGATTCTGTAAACATGCTGGTTTTATTGCAGAACCATGATGAGGGCACACAAGATAAGCCATACGGTCACTGTTTAGTTGCGGGTATTGATCGTTACCCTCGTCAGGTGACACGTCGAATGGGCAAGAAAAAGATCAAAGATCGTTCAAAAATGAAATCATTTTTGAAAGTGTACAACTACAATCACCTCATGCCAACCAGGTTAGAAAGGACTAATGTGTTTTTGTAAATAACATTAAGGCTTTGTATAGGATTTCTGTGGAAATTGTGCTTAGTAAAAGATGTCCAGAGAAAAAAGTCATGGCATTATTCTGCTTACAGTGTCCTGTCTTGTCCCAGGATAGCAATATAGCACAGCATTGCTTTTTGTTGATCAGTAACTTTCATTTTCTGATCTCCAGTCACATGAAAATTGTTCTGCAAAAAATGTATTGTACATGTTTGTGTTGTGTGTGGCCATATTTTTTAATATTTCATTTCTGTGTAGATATTCTGTGGACATCAATTTTGAGAAGTCTGTTGTCAACAAGGATGCTTTCCGGGATCCAGCACTCAAACGCAAGGCTCGTAGAGATGTCAAGGCCAAGTTTGAGGAAAGGTTAGTTGTAATAGTACTGTTGTTTTTTTGGTGGGTTTTTTTTTTTTTATGAAGTGAATTAGGTAGTGCGGTCGGTAAATTGATGCAGGATATGTTTGGGGGTTATACCCTTAGGAGTGTTGATGCTTCATTAGTTTAAAATTTGTGTTTACACTCTCAAGTACATCTGTAAGTCAATTTTTGTACTAATGTTCAATTTTATTTTTCTCTTAGGTACAAGACAGGAAAGAACAGATGGTTCTTCCAGAAATTGCGATTTTAATTCTGCATGGTTGTTCAGAAATAAAGAAAAAAATTATCTGTTGTCTTTCGACTATTTGTCCATAAAAATTGTATGTGTCTTGCATTGGATTTACATTTTCCTCTATTTGATTAGATTGAGCCAGTTATCCGCGCCTCTTAAAGATCCTAACCACCACCCCCAAAAAAATATAAAAACCCACCTGAACAAAGGTTTTCCAAGGGAAGTAACCAGTTTTCGTTGATAGAAAGGGGCGGCGATTAATGCGAAAACTTCACTGGAATTACCATCAGCAATATTTCGCAAATCTATTAAAGTGGAAGATGTGTAGGAAAAGGCTAAGTGCAGACGGCCTGTACAACTTTTTAAATATTTTCAGAAGGAATATTTGATAAACCCTATGAGAGCGGGTAAAATTCTGAGCGTGTTGTCTACCTTAACTAGTAAATAAGATGGGGCAGTGAAACTACCCCACCTGCTTGAATGTTAAAAAGGTATTACACTGAAGCCACATTTGATAAATCCGGACTCTGTGGCACTAGAGGGCCAGTTTTTTAATTCTTGGTTTTGACTGATGAATGGGCACTTGAACTGTTATTCATGTATACGCTCTACCACTTCGAAATCTCTCCTACCGTCATGATGATGGACGCAAAATATTGCTCTCTGAGCAAGAATGCCAGCCACCTGGGAGCGGACATGATATAGGAGAAAAGTCTTGATATATGTCCGGCAAGTGGCTCGCTAAGTTCAGGAGCTGGTTTCTGCTGCAACAGAATGCCCCAAAGTGCACTTTAGGTATCAGCCAACATTTACCTGATGAATTCCCTGGCAGTAATTTCTCGTTCTGGGGATGTGCATTTCTGTGCTACACAGGGATTGGAGTGCACGTTGGAAACATAAACCTGATTTCAAGCTGAGGGCAACCCATTCAAGTGGTATTTGCCACCGTTCATGGGAAGAGCAAAAAGATTTTTGCGGCTACCCCATCATGTCACTTAATGGTCAGTGTTTAAAACAAATTCCTGGCAAATTCAAGAATTCCTGTGGCACCACAAGATGCTGTAGTGTTTGGTGATAGTGAGTAAAGAATGACAACCCACTTAGATTGCATGAGAAAAATTGGAAATTCACTGCTAGAGAAGGACAATTCTTTATAAACAAGAGGTAAAATAAGCAAGAAATGCTTTATTTCCATATAGATCTGGGGAAAGAATAAAGTACTATGATGATAATTATAGTAGTAAACAAAGATAGCAGATTGAAAGATGAATATTATACAAGTGGGGTTTAAGAAAAACATTTACAAGGTTTCCTGGAGTTGAGGGTATCTCTAGAGACTTCATCTAATATTCTTCAATGTCTTTGGGTACAGAAGCTTGTAGTAAAGGAAATTTCATCAAGGAAACAAAAAGGGAGGGCCTCCAAAGTTGAAAGCATTTATTAAGGTTGTTTTTTTTTTTTTTGTTTTGTTTTTTTTTTTTGTCATTTTCTGTAGATGTGATTTGTGCCGATTCTGTTTTCATTCGTCTCCCTTCTCTTTCCAATCAACTAACCTTTAGTTCATCATATAATACCGCACCAGCACTAGCTTGAGCGAGAGCCTCCATTTCCTCCATAATTTCCGTCATCAGCAACAGGCGTGCTTTCGTTCTAATCTGTGCGACCTTAGTTTTATGTAGCCGTATTTTATATTAATGCGTGCCTCCACTCGTCGTGTTTGGAGATCACGTTACATCCCACAAAATCGAAAGGGCGCCGTTTTTTGGGGTTTTTTTTTTTTTTTTTTGTTAGATCTGAGCAAAAACGTGGGAAGAGGGACATCTAGAAGGCTGATTCGGCTGTGTATGAATACAGTATTTTGCACGTCTGATCGTGTCCCACAAAGACAGTACCTAGTGATGTCCTCCCCTTTGCTCTCAAGCACGAATTGGTGTAGTCTCCCTTCAACCGTACACCAGTGGAGTTGAAGCAGAGTTTCATGGTTTCCTGTGGATGTGTATAGGTGGATTGCTGTCTGTCTGCCAAGACCAACGCGTAGCCTCTCGCGAAGTTTCGGCGAGCCTAAACAAAAGAATGTGACTAAACCGGAAGCTTTATAGTAGCATGCCTCGTTTTAATAGTTAATCTGAAACGTGAATAAACCGGAAGCTTTGTAGTAGCATGCCTCGTTTTAGTAGTTAACTGGAAAAAAATCGTCCAGTAATGCAAGATCGTGGTTTCATACTGTACGTGTATGCCAAACAATATGTACATGTATACAGAGAGAGGATACATCGAGTACTTTTATGAATCGTCACTCATGTCTGCACTCATAGACATGTAAATGCGCGTGAGCACAGATCATCATGTACACGGTGGGTTTACTATTTAAGAAAAATTATTTTCGTCGTGATAGAGGGCTGTTGGAATGAATGACAGAGTCTTTCTGACAAAATATTGATTTTCGTGCCATCGTAAGCTGATGTTGGGACAAGTGAAGTGGAAATAAAACAGCTAAGCGAAATGAAATATTGATTAATGCCGGGCTTCAATGTGGATCGAAGTCTGACCACGGACAGTTAACTGCCACCTTTCTGATGCACAAATATTATAGTAAAGCGCTTCACATTACCGTTAATAAGGTTTCCCGCCAAAAGTCGTGTCTGTACAACCTTTTTTTTTTCATCTTCCCTTAGGGTTTGGCCACCTTTTAAAAAAGTGTTCTATGCGATTCACTTTGAGAAAGGCTGTCAAGTATGCTTTCTATCAAAATAGCGTGGCCAGGATTTTATTTTTTTTAAAAGGCAAGAAAGATGCGATCGGTCTAATAATCTTACAGCTGAAGTGGGTAAACAACAACCCCCCTCCCTCAATATTATATTTCATTATTTCACAATGGGAATTTTTTTAAAAAGTAGTTTGCAAGTGAAAGGTATGTTTCCGCAATATCGTTTGAGAGATAAGTGTGGGTGAGTGGACAGGAAGGCATTTCTGCTAAATAAATTTACTTCCAGTTGAAGAACATGTTTGCGTTATTGAAAAGGGAGGATTCGGTCCCCATGGGCCCTGTGGTGACAGGTCAGTCGTGAAAGCGTGGATTCTTAGGACACGCGGAGCAGACAAAAGACCTTGACTGGGTTGTTATCTGGGCGATGAATGCTTTCAGAATCCGCACTTTCCCTCTCTTTCCATCCCAGTCATGTGGGTGACTTTTCAGATTTCTTTCTTTAATTTTATAAGGCATAAATACACATAATAATTTAACAGTATCTAGCTATACACACACCCCACATAATAATTATACTGATAATATAATCGTTTAACAAATACATCCATCAGCAAAGCAAACTACTCATGACAATGTACACAAAATTTCTCGGCAATCTCGCATCACCCTCTGCTCTGTGCAGTAAAGATCATAGATACTAATTAAGGTTGTACAGATCTACCCTCCTAGCCTTGTAAATTGCACAAATGAAATGAGGTTTTAAGAAATGAAAAATGTCCCCAAAGTTGCTGTCAAATTTTTTAAGTCAACTATTTACTCTTACACATATGTCTCCTGCCCCGATCACAAAGTTGAATGAAATATTTCATTCACCCATGTTAAATGTACATCACACGCTTGGCTTAAACAATGTCAACTTTCACAGCATTCTAAAAGTCGTCTCAATTAAAGAGTTGCATTTCAAATACAAAGATCTTTGAGTAAGATTCCGTCAATAACATGTTACTTTGTCCTAAACAGACAGCATTTTAGTGCACTGAACTCTTACATTTCTATCCCCTTCTTTGCTATATCTTGCAGCCCTATATCGCCAGGAAAGCAAAAATCACAATATTCACGAAATTATTGTTTGATATTCTGTCATAGAAAACAACATGAAAATAACACACAAATACCAATTTTTAGAACTTCAGCAATTATTTCAAAGCCCAACAAAAGCACTGGACTAAAGCGTGATGTCCAAAAGTATAAAAACAAATGTGTGGACTTCAGAATTAATGAATAGCATTTTTTAAAAGCAAAATAAAAGAGCGCAGGATTTCTTGTAGCACTTGAAAGTCTTACTTTTCATATTTCTTGTTCAGTTCTGGATTCATTGCTGGGACACGATCTTCATTATGCGGATAGCTGGTCGTCGTCACTATTCAGCCCCTTCTCGGTGCTTTTACTTCGGTAACGTTTCTTCAAACAAATTTTTTATCAACATATATCAAACATCTGCTAACAATTAGCCAGATCTTTTCTTCAGTTTTTCTGTCAGACTGTCTCTCTCGATGCACACACACACACATGCATGCAATGAACCGTGCCCGCGCACACACACACACCACAAAAACACAACTAAATTTTTAAAAAAACCCACTAAATTGTTTTCATATTTCCGATATTTTGCTACTATGATACCAGAAGTACTCGCAAATAAATCAGGACTGGACGAGAAGAACATTTTAAACTGGTATTTATGCCTCTTTAAAATGTCATCTTCAGCCTGGACGGATAGTGACCCGGGTCGGGTTGCAAGCGGAGAGGACATTCTCATAAACACTTAGCCGAACGACATCAGTTTCACACAGACTGAGCTGGGTGAGTAATTAATTCCAGGAAAGGAAAAAAAGAAAGGGAAACTTCATAACAGAAACTCTACTCTTCTTTTAAAGCCGACAGTTCCAACTTCGTCTTGTCGGACCTCCCTCGAGCCGATGCAGTGTCGGCAGCGTGGTGGGTCAACGGCAACAAAGCGTTTTTGCAGCTGTTGCTGCGTACGTTGAAGCAGTTGTTAGGGGCCGGGAGTCTGGGTAGGTGGAGACTGAGGGTGGGGTAAGGTTTGAAAGTGATGCTCAGATAATCATTGACAGTGAACCAGTAGAAGGAGGAGGAGAAAGAGAAGAAGAATTCAGAAACAACAGATCAAATGAAACCTCTGTCCTACCGCAGATCCATCCATCCACCACCGACCCACAGAGAGACAGAGAGAGTGTGAGAAAGAGAATAAGAGAAAGAACAGATGAACTTTATTGATTAGGCCATCGGCACATTTCAAGGGATGAGTGGTTTTAAAGAGATACACTCGTAGCTCATGAATATAAAAAAATAAAAACAAGTAAATACATATGCAAACAGTTAAACAATACTCACATTCAAGAAATATCCATACAAATCTGAAATAACAGTAAGTTGGAGATGGTTTGTAGTGCTAAACAACCTAGCTATCTTCAAACGAGACAACCATCTGCTTAACTTAATCAGTATGAATCTTCTTTGGAATACTATAGTGTATGCCGGGAAAATAAAAAAATAAAAAAATAAAATGAAGTTCTGACTCTTTGGCATCATGACAGAATGGAAATTCGGGGTTAATTACTTGTCTTAGGCAGGTAGTTTTAAAGGTTAGACGCTTAATCTAAATCTATTCAAGGCATTTCGAACACCAGCATTTGGTGAGCTATAACAAAAAAGAAAGATTTAAAACATCGATAGAAATCAAAACATTCTTTGGACGCGATTTCTGATTAATTGCAATACTGTTAATAGCAATACTGAACGACAGAAAGAAAATGTATACTAGGCTTCCGATCATGAAACTGCCAGTTTAGCCAACAACTCGTACCCACTTGGACAGGAATTCGACATTAGAGTCATAGACAGCAGACTTCTCTCATTTATTCCAACTGGAATCCAGATATATAATCGATTCCTGGTGAGGATACACACATGAATGCAAATGGCCACAGTGCTTTTCCCTTTTTCCGAGTATCTACTTACATGCATATTTTTGAACTGATGCTAAACTGTTTTCTTATTGTGCGGCATTTTATTTTGGATATTGATATATAACAACATACTGCAAGCTATGTTAGATAATTTATTTAAAGGCGTGCAATAGTTAATAGCTTTTTTTTTGCAGATACATTGATATATAAGTGGTATATCGACGTCTCTCACGTAAACTAGACGATTGTTGGGATTTGTATTGGAACTCGCAGAAGACACGCTCATTCCTAGGAGAGAATCATCCTTCCAAGGAGAGAATCGTCCTTGCATTGATCGAGAAGAAATATTAAACGTGATACTACTTAATATCTTAGTTTCATTTATTAGATCTTTTGTGTCTGTCTGTTTCCTTTATTTACTTCCTTCTTTTCTCTTCATCTGTGCCTCTATTTTGTCTCCCCCTCCCTCTATACGAGAATTTACAAAAAAAAAAAAAAAAAAAAATCATTTTCATTAAGTGTTCGATTGACATGTCAATAACTACATCACTGCGTCACTAAGACAAAAAGAATGGCCGAGAACAAGTAGATGAAAAAAAAACCTTTCCCCTAATTTATTTTTTGTAATTGGTTCCTTACGCTGACCAGATTAAAAAAAAAATTATCAGAGAGAAAACACTTGAAAGGCTCCGGCCGTTTCTCCCTTTTAGTAGAGCGAACAAGCCAGCACGTGCACAAACCGCAGTTATATTTAATTAGTCGTATTATGAACTACACACGCGTGGGCAAAATAAATCATTTGAAATGCTCACTTTGGTGTAAGCTTAGCAAACCCAGCGTTTAAATGTATCAGTATATAAGACAACACTGGTAAAACAAAAAAATGCACCTCACATGAAAGTGGTGGTTTTGGGAGGGGAAGATTTATATGTGCATGAAATGACCGACAAATATAAGACAATTTGTCTTTGAGAGGAGCTATAGGTGTAGGCAAGACGTTGGGTGTTTCTCGCGTGTTTACTCCGCAAAACTCGGTATCTGGACTATAATATGTATGTTTCTTGCAGCTATCCCCATCCATCCACAGATACAGATTGTAGCTGAGTAAGCCTTGAATGGACCGAACGAGCGAGCTAAATTTAATAAAAATGAAAAAAGCTGATCCTCGGATCCACCCTTCTCTCTTTCCGGATGTAAATATGTATTTAAAGTGAGGTAAATACTTCCATTATTCATTAAGAACAGCACCAGCGCATATCACACGAACAGTTGTAGTCACAACAAATATTTTTTCTAAAATTTCACTTGACAACAAACTCAAAGATAGACACGTAACTGGCGACAGGAATTTCAAATAAGATGTAGCCCTCCCTCCCTTCCTGCACTTTGTCTCGCGGTCCGACCATTGTTGATCTCAGCGCACGCGACCAATGGCAGCCTGTGAACTGCGCGAACTCGGTGACGTCACGAGGGCTGGAAAACCAAGATGGCTCACAATGTTTGGGTAAAGCGTTCCATGCTCATGCGGCGGGATGCGGGTCGATCGTTCACTTAGACCCAGTCTTGAGAAGAAAGAATTTGATATATTTTGTGTTGCTGCAAAACTCATTCTGCGGATTGTAGGTATGTATGTTCGAGAATCGAATATTGCACGTTGCAGCTCCGAAACGCCATGCTTTTCTCCAGGTTCGGACTGCTGGGAGGAGGGTAGATCGCAAGGAAGATCCCTCCATTCACGGGCTGAGTCTGGGTCTACGTTTCTCCTGTGCTCGCTCGGTTCTACTCAGCTCGGCATGCTTGCAGCGAACCAGTGAACTACGGATGCCTGTTTAGAGGGCTGACTCAAAGGGTGTGTTGTGCTCGTGTGAAGTGTTTGGAACAGAGTGGAAGAAAGAAGGGGGGGAAATAAAATCCCTCCAACGTGCGTGACCGATATCGTGTTCCCATTGACATGATAAGTCACAAGTAGCGGCAGCATCAAAGAAGAGTACACGGATAGCCGTTGGCTTCGTATTTCTCACCTTGTGTGGAGAGCCCGACCTGGCCTATCTAGCCCCAGCTTCCTGCGTTCTTGCCTTTACAGTCGAAGCTGCAAGGAAGAGGGTGAAAAACCCCTCCGTTACCTGGAAGTCATCCTATGATTTCAGTGTAGCTCACTTAATTACAGTGGTCTTTTGTGTTTTTCTTTCATGTGGTTTACATTGCGTGGAGTTTTCGAGTCCTGTATGATCGCACGTGTGTCATGGAGGGGAAAGTTTGCAGTTTGTTGTGCCTAAACTGCACTAACAGGAGAGGAGAAAAGTGCTGGTTTTGCTGCAGAACTTCAAGCAGAAGGTAAAAGGTGATAACGCGGCCTAAATGAAACCGCGCGGCTGTGTGTTGGTGCCAGTGAAATTGTTTTATGACACTGCCACAAATACCATCAGGGGATCGCAATGAGAAGGCCGTGCTGCTTTACCTGTACACTTCCCCACAGCAAACAGCGGTGGATGTTTGCGGTGTTGTTGATGATATTGATGCTGGCAGTAGTGGTTGAGGCTTGTGTGCCAAGCTGCCAGTGTACCATGGTGACACCCACAAAGAAAAAACAAAAGGGAAGGAGAGTAGAATGCTCCAAACATCCTGCACCTTTCACAACCCTTGCTCACATTTCTTTTCCACCAGACACTGTTCACTTGTAAGTATGCTAACTTCTTTGTATACCTATACTAGATTTAATGAAATTCCATATTTCTTGTTTGTTATTAGAAATATTTTATATGTTTCATTTTCTTTTATAGTTGTGAGATGAATAAGACAGTAATGATCTTTTCAAAAACAAAGTTTAAACTTGTACGGTCATAGTTTTGCTGTGCAACAGAATGAATCATTTAATATATATACTACTAGTAATAGCCGTACCTCTAGAACTGTACTCTGTGCTTTATCTTGTTTTATGTATGGGCCTGTCCAGCCTTAATGCAGCATGTTAATTGTCACTGTTTCAAATGTGGACAGACCAGATTGCTTTTCATTGTATATGTATATAAGAAGTATGTTTTCAAAGAAATGAATGACAAGGTTTGGTCTTCCTGGAATTAACCATATTGCCTCCTGTTCTTGAGATGCTGTCTTTATACAGCATGCATTACTCATGGGTAAATTTTCTGTTTGAAATCTTGCAAGAGGATTTCTGCAATGCTAGTTCAAGCTCATCGTAGGTGTGTACTGCTAATGAGTTTTGTTACACATTGAGCTACTTGACTTTGTCCCCCTTTCATGAACTGACATAGAGCCTGCTGTACTTGCAGTATAGAACAGTTACACACCCACATGTTCAAGGGAAGGTGAGGAAGAAATTCCACACTGTACTGATATTAAAATCAGGAGTTTTGTATAGAACTATATCTGTTCAGGGAAGACTGCAGGGGTGTGCTTGAGAAATTGGAAGGTGGGGTTGAGGGGAAGGAGGAAATAGCTAATGAAATTGATGGATCAAGGTGGATTTCAACAGCTAATCCCCTGAAGGCAAACTGTAGACATGGTGGGGTGGAAGTGTGGCATAAAAACCAGGAAGCACTTGGCAGATGTAAATTCCTCCCAAATGTTCGTTAAGCACCCTACAAATCAGGAGTAATGGAATTTTTTTTATAATTGGTTACAGAAGATTTGTTTGTTTGGATTGTGAAGATCAGTAATTTGGGGAATTTCCTGCTTTGTTTTTTTTCTGAAGGGTGGAGAACAGGGCAAGGATGTTGAAAGGAGAATTATGAATTGCTTGAAAGATGGGATAAAAGAATTTCATGATTTGGAGAACTCGTCAAAAAAAAAGAAAAAAGTCTGTCTAAAGATCTTGGAGCAAGAGTGTTTGCTCTTTGTTTTAAGTGTGTCTAAACAATATCCATATCTAGCAGTTATTGAAATGACATCATGATAAGTCAACCAGAGAGTTATCATACCTTGTATTTTTCTCTTTCTTGTGCGGTGTCACAGATTTCATTTCTCATACTCAGAGGTTTTGAGGTGTCTGGTAAACATGTAAGATCTAGTATTTGCTCATGATCCATGCAGTGTTTTTATGAGCCTCACTAGATTCATTTGTGTACCAGTCCAAGAAATCAGTGAATGAAGACCTTGTCTTTTTCCAGAGTTGTGTTCATGTGTGGATTCCCAATTTATCAACTGTCAGTTGCTCATAGCGTTATGATTTAAGATAGTTGAGCTCTCCTTAGAGAAAAGTGTAAGTGGTTGTTACCTTTCTGGGTTTGCATGCATTTATTACATGCATCTATAATTGACCTAAATCAATTTCCCCAAGTCCCATACCAAAAGATGGTCCTTTGACAGTGAGCGTCAGACCACTAATCTCTGTTGGTCTGTCCACCAAGTTCTGTGACAGATCATTTGCTGAGCAGGTATGGAAGAAAGCTGGATAGTGTGTTTCTGCTTTGTAGCAACAAAAGCAGATCACTCTCTATATTCTTGTGCATAAGGTAAAGACATCAGATTCAGCCCCCATTTCCCCTGCCCGCTTATTTTGAGCAAGAAGGCCAGCTGGTCTTGTGAGCTTCAACCTAGCATTAGTATAACCCTTATCAGGAGTGCTGAAAAAAATTCTTAAAGATGCCACATGTTTCTTAATTTATTTTCCTTTTTCACTGTATGAGGGTGGAGGTTTTTCTTATATGTGCTGTATAGACTAACATTTTCGTCCTTTTTTATATTGTCTTGGATATGCAAAGATCATATCAAGTGCATGTGTGTGCATTGCATAGTACACATAGATGAAGGTAGTGGCAAGGTAAGCTGCATAAAATGTAAAGAACTCCGTAATGAAGGATCTGGGCATCTACTTGTTTCATGATGATAATGGGATGGCAGGGTTGTGTGTGTGTATGAGCAAGAAAGACAAAGAGCTATTCTAGATCACTGTACACATTCTCTTTTTTCTTGTTCTTTAGTGACCTGGAGTTGTTTGTTGCATTCCTGAGCCATAATTTTGTTTTATGCCATAAAAGTTAAACACCCCATGGTGTTGTGCTCAGCCAATAAACCTTTGCCATGGTCTGAAATCACTATTGTGTGCTAATCAGAAAACTGCAACAACAACAGAATTGCAGTTTTTAGATATAGAACTGATTTTTGAGAGTTGTTACGACAAAGCCTGTGTTATCCTAGAAGCTATAGGCTACTGCCAGAACATGTTTTTAGTGATTGATTTTTAGAGCAATATTAGTTGCAGCTGGTCTTTGAAGAAGACATTTTATCAATATTTTGAAGATTAATGCTGGTGGTTATTCATTCATTTGTTTCTGTTATGCATAGGCCTTTAGGGCTTCAACGAATGTCTTCTGTTTTTGTCTGTCTTTGGCCATCTTACTCAAGCTGCCCTACATCGTATTCAGAGCTTTTATATCTTTCTCATCTGTTTAGTGCCAAGTTGTCTTTGGTATTTCTTTCTTTTGCCTTCATGTGGGTGGGTTGGTTGATTGGTTTGGTGGGAAAGTGCTTCTACCTAATTTTACACTTTGAAGGGAGAAAGAGAGGGGTGGGAACCTGAATAACCCTTGTAAACCCCTGACTGCCAGGCCTTTAAACAGGTGTCACTGTTTTTTGTGCTGCTTTTGTTATGGAACAATTCTCATATCTTCATCAATCCACCTCCAGCTTTTAACCATGTGGCTATGTCTCTTTTATCACAGCATATAAAGAATACTTAATTGGCTATCTTTTGGGGCCAGTATATTTGAAGGATTCTTCTCATGCTAGTGGTATAAACATTTTATCATGTCAATTTTCTGTCATTCTCCAGCATTTTGAACCATATGATAACCAGTGTTGTCAGAACAGTTGAGTTTTACGTATTTTCTGTACTGTCCATATTTTGTTCGTACTTTTAAAAAACATTCCTGGTCCCATTGAGTCATTAATTCCAGCACGTCCATCACTTCTAACAGCTCTGCCAAGATAAATGAATCTGTTGTTGGTGATTCGTGACAATCTATTTTAACTGGGATAGTATTTGGATGGTTAATGTCATTATCTTTGTTTTCTTTTGGCTTATTGTCAGTCCCACTTGACTGACATTGATTCCTAGATGGTTATTATTTTTCTTGCATATGATGGTGAGCATGAGGCAGCAGTGCAAGTTCACCTTCATAGTCTTAGTCTTCTAGTGTTGAAGTAAGGGTCCACTTGAGATTTTGTTGGTAGTCTGTTTTGTCACTCAGTTGTTGGTTATATTGACGAATGTAGCCTGCCTTACTCTGGTTTTTATTTTTTTTTTAAAATCCTCCCTGTGTCTCACATTACAGGTAAAGTTTGTGTAAAAACATTTAGTGATTTGTACCTCATGTTGAGGTATACCATCAGTGTGCACAATAAGCTGTTTCTATGAATGTTGTCGAAAACTTTCTTAAAGTTAATAAAAAGCCTGCTTTTTTCTTTAATGCTCTAATGCTTGCGAAATGTGTTAGAAGAGTTCTGACTTGAGGTTGTCATGTCATGCTTTTAAAAAAAAGATTTTAGTGTCTGTATTCTTTTTTACTTCTTGATTTCCTATTTGTCCTAGGGTTGGTTGTTGAGGATTTTTTGGAAATGCTCTAGAAGTGATCTCCTCCATATATATTGTTGATTAGCAGGTGGTCAGTCTGATGTGGGAACTCCAGTGATGAAGTTGTTGGCTTTGCACAGCTTAGCCTTCCTCTATTAAAACAAAGTAGTATGGCTGTTGCATGGTGCTGAATCAAAGAATATAACACAGTCTTTCCTGATGAACTTGATTTGCCTTATTTAGTTCAGGTGCTCACTAATTCCAAGTATGGCAATTTGTATCTGTTCATTTATATGTATGAAATGTATGTTTGCCTGTTTTATACATTGTACATTTATTTCAGAAGCCAATTTTTATTCTGGTTTTGCTGGTTTGCTTCTTCATTATTCTTATTATTTCTTTACACCCCCAATGGAGCATAGGGCTGCAACTACACCACGCCATTGGATCTGGTTCTGGGCGCCTCTTCCCAGTTGGGTCCATGGTTCCTTTTTCATGCTAGCAGTTTTCTTCTGGATTTCTCTTTTGACAGTCATACAGTTCCTTATTTTAAAAAAATTCAAGTTAAGCTTTACACTCATTCATGAAATTATTCTCCATCACAGTTTCTATAACATGTTCTTTTTCTTCACAAGACAGGGTTGTTGCCCTGAGCTAAACTCCCTATCCTGAAGGACCCATTGATTGCACTTTATCTGGCTCCTACTTATAGGCCTGTCTGACTTGGGTAGCCCTGCCAGGGGCTTTGAGCTCTCTTTGTCTTTGAGTGATTTGAGGAGAATGGTAGTTACCAAGTGCTGTTAAATATAAATGTGATCAGTACATCTTATGTCTCATAGGTAGTAATCAATTTACACAGATCTTGAAGTTGAACTGAGAAGCAGTTCAACCAACATCATATTAGTGCTAGAAGTGAAGGCATGCATGCACAGAACAATTAACAAAGAAAAAGAATTAACCCTTTATTGCATGGAAAATGCATAGTATTGGAAACTACCTCATTTACTGCCTTGGCACATTTCATAAAAACTATGTTTGATTAAGCTATATATATATTTTCTGTTAGTATTTTATCATGCCTTGCTTTTATCATGCTTTTCTAACACAACAGAAATATTTTTAAAAAAAAAACTATAGACTTTGTTGACATTAATACTTGTGTCTCCTGTCCTATGATGATTGTTGTTTGAGTACATGCAATTTGGTAATGGGTGCTTAATTTTCTTTTTCAGGGACCTTACACAGAATAAGCTGACAATATTGATGGAAAGGTCTTTCATCGAGCTATCTATGCTGCGTAAACTGTAAGTGGAACAACACAATGATATTTGTTTACCATTCTTCTTTGGTTAGTTTTTTTTAATCCCTTTGTTAGTTTAAGTGCTCTGTACGTTCATCAAATGCAAGCTAGAGTCATCCCCATTGTGAGGTATCCCCTTCTTGATCATCAAAATCATTGTTGCCATTAGCTGGGTCAATAAAAGTAAAAGCTATTGATTACATAACGGACTGTAAATTTGTATAATTTTGCTTTAACCTTCTGATGCAGAAACTCAGACTTCTTAGCTTTTAGTTTAGTGTTTATTTCCTTTACACATAAAAATATTATTTTATGAGTACATATTTCTGTTTTAATATCTAGTTCCAATTCCATCTCTTATAATATTTTTTTTAAGAATGTTGCATTTAGAAATGGTTTGAGATTGGTTTTAAGATTCCTCTGAGCATAGCCTGCTGATCTCATGAGAATAGGCAAGCATCCTGGCCCTTCAACCAGATTATCCTAAACACTTTAAAATATTGGGCTATTGGAGGCAGGACTTGTGACCTAGTTTCATGCTATTTCGCAAGGGTAGAAAACTTTATTGTGTTTGGTACAGGATATTTATATTTAGGTTTGTTTGCAACATTTTACAGACATTAAACTTGGTATAATTATTGGATACTTAATGTAATAAACCATATAGTTGTAGTCAAGTATATATGCATGTGCATGCATGCTTAAACACAGAAATGTAGGTAAATTAATTTTTTGTGTGTATATTGTTTAATACTTTTGGCCTGGATTGCCACTGGTCATCATGAAACCTTTTGTCACTCCATGTTAAAATAATAGACTCATGCTGTCAGTACCCCAGATCTAGATTACTAAAATAAAAATGAAATTTTAAAAGAATACATACTGTATATAAAACAGCTATGCTAATATTACACCTTATAGCACTTCGTGTAAAACAAAAGCATGCACAATATTGTAACAGCTTTTTTTTTTGGAGATCTTTATTTTTTTATAATAGCACAGACAATGGCAAGTATTCCATCAACAGTGCTGCAGTGAAGTATCAATTGCAAAAGTTTAATGTTACAAGCTCGATTCATCTCAGATTTTTATATATGCACCTGTTTTGGATACCTTTATTTCTTTCCCTTGATCTACCCTACTGCCTTCTCCCCATCATTCAAATTTCATAGAAGGCAATTTTTTTAAGAGGAGATTTTTCAGGCATTACACGATAGAGTTGAAAAAAGTGTCTTGTAATTTTAAATTGGGATGGCATTATTATTAGATTATAATATTTTAAATATATATAATGGCATAATGTTGTTTTCAAGGCAAATTTTGGTAGTCTTTTCACGTTGCTGTTTGTTTCACTTTGTTATTCAGAACCTTGCAAATACATGCCTGTCAACATGTCTAATATGCTAATATTTGGTGTTGCTGTTAAAAAATGACTTATGTTTGATGTATTGAAATATATATTCTGATTTTTTTACCAGAATGTAACATGTTAAATGTGTGTAAAATGGTGCTGTCCACTAAACATATTTGTTGGTAGTGGCGCAAGCTTGGAGTTAGGAAAGCTGATAATAAATGCACTGAACACCATGCCAAGTGTACACAAGTGACAAGTACAAAAGTAACTCCTATTAGTTTGAAGCACAGAGGTGTATAGGGCAAGTCTGTGGTTTGAAGTAGTTCATCAGGAAATACTAATATAAATAATAAGCCCAATTTTGCTGTTATGTGAAGTACAGCTGATTTGATGGACGATTCAGCGTGCACGAGAATTATAGCTCCCTTCAAGCCGTATTAATATCAAAAGATATGTTTAAAATTAGTTACAGTATATTGTCTAGAGGTTTGTATGCTCCGGACAAGTGAATGGATCAATTTATCATTTGATGTGCCTCATGCCAACTCTTTTACATATCCTCACTTATACATAGTCTGCCACTCTCTTTTTTACACACACACACGCGTACGCACGCACGACGATAACGACAGAACATTGTTCAGTATGTTTGCTCTCCGTTTTCAAAGCTCGAAACCATCATCATAAGCGATGGAAGCGCCTGTTCTCAAAACATAATCATCTGTGTCTTTCTGTTATAAAAGGTTGTCCACTGGAATATCATGACATATGAGTGCAAACGTTGGAATGCTATTTAATTTTTTATAAACGTGGATGTCAATCTTCCAGGGAGGCTGACGCGAAGAGCCGATCAGACGGCGACTCGCGCGTAATTCAACTTCCGTTAGGGCGAGCTGCGGACAGAAGAGAGCATAAATTTGACATTCGTTCTTTAGAATGTCGGCAAGTAATGCAATCTAGGATGCGTTCGTGTATCAGAGTGTTTCAATGCATATTTTTTCCCTTTTCTTAAAGTAAAAAGTAAACCCATTTGGTCTTGGATTGTAAATTGTGCACCCTGTCTAGGGCACGACATATAGAAGAAAGAGCCAAGCCTTTTCCTTCTCGCGCCTTTAACCTTCATTGAGTGAAATATTAAGTTGGTTGGGACTCAGAGAGCATCTTAGGGCCATAGATATGAAGCAGAGTTAAGGTTACTTAAATGTTAGCTATGGATTGAAAGTATTGCCTTATTCTGTATTGAAAAACAGGCGTACATATAGTATTTAGTCGTAGCTACCTAGGTCAGCTGACAGTCTAGAGGTCCCCGTCTTGCTTATGGTCCACAGCTACAGAGGACTTGCAGGCGTTTAGGTAAAGCAAACCCTGGGGTATGGATAGTCTCTGGTCAGTGGCTAGAACGAGCCTGGAACTCAATAACTTATGCTACGACGAACACACAGACAGACCAAACGACCAGGAGACTGAATACAAAGGGCAGTTTGCCTTGTCATTGTGCGTGCAATCGCCATGAAGTATTGCGCCGTTGCCGAAGAATGGGTGGTTTTCATCAAAGATGAAACGATGTCAATGTGAAATGAATGAGTGCAACAAGCGTCCCCTTACCACCCTCTCCCCTCCCCGTGAAAACCATCACCACCCAGATGAAAACCATCACCACCCATTCTGTTCCCCGCTACGACTCCCCCTTACCCCCTCGCATGTTGTTTTCCGAATACTAGTGGATGGCCCTATCTCTCATCCTCCCTGTGACGTGTTGGTATAGCTTCAAAGAGAGTAATAAGTTCCTTCACTCACCAATAGATTCATCCATCACGTACACTGCACGTTTCACACATATCACATCCCACACGTGTGTATAAACAAACGCTGCTGGTGGTGGTGAGGAAGAGTAGAACCACTTCTTTCGCGCACGCGTCTGTTTTAATTTTTCGCCGACGATGCATTTTTTATGTACGGAGAACTGGTCACAGGTACATATCCGTGGTAGTAGATGCAGATGCCTTTTTATTACGATGGTGCACCGATAGCATAATAACCAGCACAATGGTATGAAAAGACATGTTACCTAATTAGTGGGATGGTAACGATATGTATGTTTTTAATATATGCGTGTATGTTAAACTTATTGTTATAGAATTTTAAAGATTTTGCGCGTGAAAGTATTGGTGAAATAGTGAGCAGGATATAGGCGTGCACTTTGCATGTGAATGCTTTTGAGCCGTTTGGCCAGAGTGCTGCTGTAAAGGCGGCTGCATCCTCCCACAGACAAAAGAAGAAGAGAAGACAAGACGCTTTTTTTTTTTTTTGTCGACCAAAGCAGAGAGCCGCGTTCTGTACAACACGAGGCGCTTGCTTTTTTTTTGTGCAGGGCTGCATAAAACACGGACTGGGCGTACAGCACGCTAGCTTTCTTTCAGCACGATCACAATCTACAGGAAGAGACGCATCACATGGTAGTTTTGGTTGGAACAGCCAAACATTTACAACAACAGGTTTTATACAGTGAACGGAAGGGTTTTCGCTTTCGAAATGGTTTCAGCGATATGACAGATGGCTGGTTATTCATGCAGTGTAGATGTAGGTGCCTATGTGTGTGTGTAAAACTGACATAACGCACATTTTTTTTTGTGGTTGTATGTGGAAAGGGGAGTGAGGACATGAAAAAAGTTCTGTGTCGTGTAGGCGTCTTTATTCTCTCTCTGTGCGTGCGTGCGTGCGTGCGCGTTCGATGGCTAATTACAAATTTCAATCAAAACATTTCTTTTGAGCCGTCGAGTGTGTCAGGAGATCAAAGAGATGGAGATCGTTTCATTTGCATGTAATCAGCTGTCGTTTGGAGTTCAAAGATGACTATTTCGGAAGGCAACAGTGGGTGGAGAGTTTGAAAAGAAGGGCCAATTGAGGCAGTGCATCCAAGGGGAAACAACGTAGAAGTGGAATCTCGTGTACAGAGTAGGTTCGTATCCACAGATTAGTCGCCTACCCCTCATTTCCTTGAAACTCAGTATTTTCGTTCCCCAGACTGAAACCATTACCTCCTTTTGTTATCGTCCAGGAAAAGATAATTCTATTCCAAGCCATCTGCTGTGATGCTCAAAGGACAAAAAAGAGACCAAGATGTCTGCGGCTACGATACATTCAATCCGGCTTTTCTGGAGCGTTATCCTCGCCATCGCACCACATAATTATCTGGCTGCTTTTTGTGTTTACGTGTCTCGGCAGTCATTCTAAATTCGTCTTAGTTCAGACACTGGAGGGCGAAGAAGTAAACGCATATGTAAGACATCTCACTTTGGTTATTACCAGACAAGCCTGTTTCTATAAAGATGATTCATATCGCGCCGGACGTTGAGAAATGTTCCGAGTCAGCCTTGACCCATGTAACTAATACCCTAATAACTTTACTCGCTTCACACTGTCAGAACTCCGGCCTAAATCCTTAGACATAAGAACGAGTTTGGGCTGTTTTTCTGGAGCTGGCAATTTAAAAAAAAAATCATTTGCAGCATGTCTGGAACCAAACTTCTACAAGTCATTGGCGAGACGAAAGCTTGGTAAAAGAAAAGTAAAACTAAATAAAGTGAAAGAGCTTTTTTTTAAATCATCGGCAGGAGATAACTGGTGACAAGGTACTGGTCGTTCGGGGCCCCTCTGTTGTAGTTGCGTACATTCACCTCGACAGAAGTTGCCAAGTTGCTAATTGGGAGGAAAGGGAAGAGGGGGGGGGGAGGAGGGATAACACTCTATGGCCACAAAATTTGTATTTTTTAGGTGAGGTCGAAACTGTAATGTACATGATTTTCGACAGAGAATCACTATCACGAATTTCACTTACCCTTTCTTCTCTCTTTCTGTCTGTGTGTGTGTGAGAGAGAGATATGTCACATTTGTTCTCCTGCTTACCTTCGCCGTTATACGTTACCGCTGACAGGGCGTTAAACGTCTATAACATAACCATCTTCTCCACCCAACGCCTAAACTGTTAAGAGGAAAAACAGTTCGAAAAGCGAGTTGTTTTTAATTACATATCATCATCATCATTATCATCACTCCCTTAACTGGTACCCGTGGAGACGACTCCTGTCTTTGAAGGGACTCGAACAGCGGCGAAGGCGCGCCAGTGGGTTCAGTCTTGTTCACCAGTTAGGTCTCTTACTGGGCGGTCTGTCCATTCTTTCACATTCTTCAGCTAATTTTTTGTCTGCTTACCCCGACGTCGTCCTTACGTGCCGCTGGAGGACAGTCTCCGGTAACCTTGCTGTCGTGTCTGGCGACATGGAGAACCACAACAGTTTACATCCTTTCACCTTGGCGAGCAGATGTTCCGGTGGACCCACCAGGGTGGCGACTGCGTTGCATATAAATTCGTTGTTTTTGTGATCCTTTTTACGAAAGTTGGAGTTTCGAACGCCTGGATCCATCTGTCTCGGTGGGCAAGGCTCACGTTTCATAGCCGTACAGCAGGATAGGGGCGACTAGGGGACGAGTTCAGCCTAAAATTACTCACTTGGTGTTAAAAGCAACTAATGGTATGCTGGGTGTTATTCGCCTCTCCTAATCATATCCTCTCTCGATGACGTTTTTCTACCCAGGATTGATCTGCGCTGGTAAAAATGGAGCACACCGCAACGCACTTTGATTAAAGCATTGCACCGAGCGACTTACTTCATTTACAGGTTCTTTTGTTTCTTCTTCGCCACGTTTTACCATAAATGCTTTCAGTGTTCATTTCGCGACAAATTGAAATACTGGAACAAGGAGACAGCATGATTGCATGCTTGGAGGTCACATGACCGAAAAGGCTGGCGACCACTCTTGGATAACAATGGGGGACAAGAAAAAGTATGCGATGGTAACTTTGCGCTGTTCCAAAGCAGAAAGGAATTGTGTGTGTGTGTGAGAGCACGCGCGGGATTTCACTTGTTTTGGACACACTGATTTGAACCAATCATTATCACTGCCAATAAATTCGGAGAGCTTCCAGAGCATTGCACAACTCGTTAAGTGTATTGTTTGCCCCTTTATTCCCCCATTTTTCCCCATGTCTGTTGCTTTCCTCAGATTACAGGTTTCTCAACGACCCACTTAAAGTTGGCTGTTAGCGTTGCCCGTGCCACGTCTCCTACCTTGCGTTGGTGTCTTAATTGGATATGCTCTGTTTTTGTTGGGTTTTTTTTTCTTGCTTGGAATTTTCTTTGCAACAGCTAAGGGTAGAGTTGCACTTGTGACATTCTATAAGGTTCTTCAATGCTAGGTTTCCTCTCCTCGATCTGTATCCATCATCTTTGAAATGTTCATTGTCTCACGTGTTAATTAATTTCTCCTGTAAATACATTTTAATGAAATGAAAGAAAAGAACCAGGACTGTCTGTAATGTAAGTCAAACCTGTATGAATATCCAAGACAGTCAACTTTTTCTCAATGTCTACAGTGTATTATTTTCCTTTTTTCTTGCTCTTCTTTTTTTTTTTTTTTAATTTCGATCTTCCAGCAAAAACTCTTGTCAGTGAAAGATGTATAAAAATGTAAAGCTTGGCGTCATAGTCGCATACCATCGTTGCCGCAATGGTGTCTTACCGTATAACTTCTTACATTACTTTTTTTCAGTATGGTAGTTTCAAGTATGGTTTAAACCCAATCTTGCAAAACAACGTGAACCTTGTCAGCATTGGGTTGCATCGACCTGAGTGCGTTGTGAAAGACAATCAGAGTGCGAACCTGGCACTGACACCGATGCATATCCCTCCGCGCCAGAAACAAAACAAAGCGCACCTCTTAGATTTTTTGAAGGTGCTTCTTAGAGAAAGGTGCGTGGATGACTGCTTTACTGGGTGTCAGATTAGTATTTTCCATCTATCTTTTACACGTTAATATATTTTTAGAAACTGGCGTTGAAAGATGCTCAGCTTTTTTTGGAGGTGTGGGTGGGGAGGAGGTTAGGGGAGAACTCCATGCTGACAGTGAACGACGTTCACATTTTTGCCTCCTTTTGATGGGGCGGCTACCCCTACCCCACACTTGCCCCACTGGTTCCTAAGCCACTGAGAAATATATCAGCAGGTTTTATGTAACAACCCTACATAGACTCATCCTTCTTGAGTAGTACTAAGACTAGATTAGTAGACGAACGTTGGGTGAGGTCACCGACAGGTCATTTCACATGACCCCAAACGTGCAGGTTGAGCGTGTAGTCGTGACGGTTGACTGGTTACTGATGACAGGCTTTCTGTTGGACGTCATCTCTGTCGGTTAGTAGCTTACGGCCACTTCCCATCATTGACAATTAATCCCTCCCACCTCCCTACCAAAAGCCTGCGAAGAACAATGGATCGATTCATTGTGGTGTATGAGTGTGTGTGTGTGCATGCGCGCGCGTGCGCACTTGCACTTAAAAATGGGGTAGTAAGCGGGAAAGAAGACTTTTTTCTGTTGTTATTATTTTATAGTGAGATGGTGGTGGTCAGCAATCTTGTCTCTCCGTCGTAAGCAGTGGACTCCATTGTCGGTCAAACCCTTTCGCCGCTAATTCCACAGCGCGGTGTATAGAGAGGACTTGTCTACAGGAACACCGTGGCTGTCCCCGGGCAGTTTCCTGTAGCTCTAGAAAAGGAAGGTGCACGACAGGGGAAGAGAAGCCGTTCTCCTAATGACGACAGTGGCAGCCACTCTGCTGTTGAAAGTTGTGACTAGCAAACTTAATGATCTGGTATTGATCAGGGCTTCCTGTCTTGCCCTCCATCGATTTCCTCCCAAGGTTCAGAGTGCTCTCCCCTTCGGAAGGCCTCGCTCGCTTCATCTGATGGCCCTGGCCAGGAAATTGCATGCTGCTGCAAATCCAAACGAAGGCAGGGCTTCGGTAGATAACTTTATTTCAGGTGTTGCCGCAGAAGGACGCAGTGATAAATGAGGTGGTTATAGAATTGTCTGTTTAAAAATGGAATATGCAGTTCTGTCAACGGATTTATCTATCTTTTTTGGTAGTTTCGGACTTAAGTCGCGTATTTTGTGCGCGTGCGTGCGCTGTCTGCTAGAACAGAAATATATATAACAGTAGTAATGTATCTTTTTTTTTTTTTTACTCAGCCTAGTACTTATTTCTGTCAACAAATTTGAACATCCTGTTCAAAGCAGTTTTTATCATATCGAGCGGTTGATGTACCCCTGCGTGACAAGAGACGTCGTGCGATTTCTCGACACAGTTATCAACGCCAGAAGATGTCCTGAAATCGCTAGTCACGCAGTCTGTTATAAAAACAACACCCATTGTCGCTGACAGGCTTGTGACAAGGCTATCTGCAGATGTTAACATGAAGGTCTTTCTTAACCAGACAAAGTATGTCAAAGTTTTTAACTAACCGCTATGGAAACGCTTTGCCAAACTTCCTCGAGCGTTCGTCCATTTATTTATATATATATTTTTGGCCCGGTTAATAAGGACTATCAGAAAGGTACGTTCGTTTTATGGACAGTATTAAAATAATGCAGGGACTGTTTATTATCGATCAGTCATCTTAGATTTTCATCTGTTCGGCTAGGTCGTATGCTTTCTTGATTGTGGAGTCGTGCGTTCAAAAACCACGTGACTGGAGCGGTCTAAGGTTGTAGCTCACCGGGTTTTTCTCCGACTCAACTGCAGCAGGTAAAATAATTAAGAGACAGTGTGTATGTTCTTGTTAGTTTTCACAAAGTCTTTACTCTTTCTGGCATGGGTTATTCCTCTGCGACTTCTAGATAGGAGACAATAATTTTCCCATAGCCACCTCCTTCCCTCTGTCCCACCCTCCCTCCCTTTCCTGCTGATCACGGGGACTTTGCCAGAACTCACAACAAGCTGAAATGCAAGCGTGGCGTCTTCACATTCCGCTGGACCACAACTACTACCACCACCACCACCGAGCAGCAATCCAATTCGCTTGATATGCAGCATTTTTCACGACTATGTGTTGTCCAAGAATAACACATCTCATCTGATGCTCGGCACAGTGGTGTCTAAAGTCAACGTCACCTTTGGATGAACGGGGAGGGATGTTGCTCAACCCGAGTGCTGAACTTGGTTTAAAACCGTTCCTTCTCGGCGTGAACCTGTTTCATGAGGATCAGCGTCAATACCAGTTAAGTTTCCGAACTAGACCCTCGTTTGTCCGGTATACCGAAACGTTTGGCAAATAAAGAAATCGCCTTTCTCGCGTGGATCGGCTTTTAAATAACAACCAACCTTTGACTACCAGGAAGTATTCCCCAGTAAAGACTCAGACTTGTAAAGACTGGTCCTATGAACTCCCATGGTGTTCTCTGGAGAGCAGCCACCTCCTCCACCTCTAGAGGAGTGAACCTCGGAAGTGAATCATATATAAGTTAGCGACAGCATCAAAACAAAAATAAAACGAACACCCTTACACTGTTTCATCTCCAACGGATTTCACTATGAACTTACGGGTGAACCAGATTCGCGGAAATCAATGAAAATCTACCAAAATTCACGAGCCGTTGCGATTTGCTGATTAATCAAAAGACGAATGAATGGACAACCACAGTCGAAGATCGGTGCAGATGTTCTCTGAAATAAATCCCTTTCTTTCCTGAAACCTATAGCTTCTGTGATGGCATTAACGACAAGCAAATATCGCCGAACACCTAGTTTTTCTCGTTCATCAGTGTTCAGGAGGTTCTACCTAAGATTTCCTTGACACTTACCAGGCTGTGCCACAGACACACATTTTGGACACGATTACGAGGGACCTCACTGGTTAATTAATATCAGATAACGATTGCAAAGTAACGTGATCAGGTAAAGCTAAAATTAGGTGGAGTTGAAATGAAACCAGGTGAATTGTATTACGGCGGCGTGGACGGGTTTATTATTTAAGAAACGCAAGACTTGCACGGCTTCGGGGTCGAAGGTTTCCAGAAGTCGGAAGCAAGCAGGCGTGCCAAGACGAAAGTACATTGATAAAGCCCCTTGTTGTGTAGAAGGATGTTCTTGCGAGAGCTTTTGCTAAAGTCCAAATGACCAAATATAACCCCAAGCTTTTGTTACATTCCTGCTAGTAGAAGCACCTGGTTGAAGGACCCCTCTTTTATTAGGAAGGCAGCGGGAGTCAGTTCCAGGCTTTGGTCTGGATACGGAATTTTACTTGCAGATTTCCTTCAGCCTTCTTCCCCCCACTTTTTCCCGAATACCTTTCTCCGCATTGGGAGGGAAAACTTGCATTGGTTGTGTAGGGGGCGGGGTGTGTGAGAGAAAGAGATTTCAGTGGCGCAAGGCAATAGGATTGTGTAAAGTACTGGTAGAAAACTTACAGTAATAGTGCGTCTCCTTCATTCCCATGCGTGTGCGCGCGCACTCAGAGAGGTGGGGGAGTGGTAATGGTAATGCGCATACATATTCATCGCAGGCTGTTATTACCGCAATCATCCTTTTAAAATTTCCTCAGCTCACAGTTCAAGCACTAATATTTTTTTTCTTGCCGAGAAATATCTCACGTTCCTCCCTTTTTTTTTGTGGTTGTTTTAGAAACAGAGGCAGTAATTAGGTGTCAGTCTTTAGGTTGCTCCATTTTTCCACGAGACTGTCTCCGGCTCACAGGTTT
The DNA here is from genome assembly GCF_003073045.1 of Pomacea canaliculata. Lineage (NCBI taxonomy): Eukaryota > Metazoa > Mollusca > Gastropoda > Architaenioglossa > Ampullariidae > Pomacea > Pomacea canaliculata. Next base: position 20,290,599 of record NC_037594.1, on the reverse strand, counting down.
TACACGCTCTTGCAATAACAATCGACCTAGAACTTTTCAAGCGATTGAACAGGTGGGAATTGTGTTTTAGTAAACAGACTAGTTTGATAGTCGCCAGCAAATCTGTTTATTTTCTAATTTCCAAGTTGAAGATACAATCCATTTCCTTTCTCCTTCTCCTGACAGAAAAAAAAGTTCTTTTGTGACCAGTGCTTTTCGGGACCAAAATTTGTACACTTGTATGCTTGTAAGTGTATTCTGTTGTGATTTAAAAATCACACACAAAACCTCTCTCTAAACTCTAGATTTTTCTTTCTTTGAATGTAATACCGCGTTGCTGATGTGCACACATTGATTTAATTTTTTTCTGAATTTTTTCACACTCATCTTTACACACGAAGAACGCTAGCAGTACTCTCTCTCTCCTAACTCCATGTCTCTTTACTTGTAATATTTTCTCCCATTTAATAACTATAAAAACAGCCAACATGATATGAAGTATCATTCATCACTTACATAAGGCTTGGTTGACTCAGACCTGTTTCGCCCGAGAAGCCCATTGACCTACACTGCATCCACAGTTCATGCAATTTCCCACTCGTGCGTTGGTAACTCATATTCCAACATCGATATCTTTGTCCTCTCGAGAGCCGTGCTTCTAGTTGCAAGTAGGAGACAGAGGGTCGGGCGTCAGTGCTTCATGGGCTGAAAGATAGATTACACAAATAAAGTTTGAGTATTTCACTTCAGTGCTGTGTGTCCAGAGTTGACTTATAATTCAGGAAAGGAGCGAGTGGAAAGCAATGGAGGGCGTAGTCGAAGTGAAATCGTATCTCTACTCTTTATGAGTGCCTTTCGATACTGTCCATTTTTTAAACTTTGCATAACCCATGGATAGATTTTCAAGGGGAAAGTTTTTTTAATACTTTTAAATTTTTTAAGCGGATATGTACTTTAGATGCACCCCCCCCCCCGAAAAGTTTGCATCTTTAAAGTTTTCTTCTGCCTTCTTCAAGTTAGTCATATTCTCTCGTATTCTTCTTTCTTTCACTCACACACGCACGTACTCTGGCTGTCATAACCAGCCAGCCACTTGTCTAATTTACTTCAGCCTAATCTCTCTCCATTGCACACGCTGTATGTCGTCAGTGTTGTTACCTCTCCCTCCCACTTCCCCTACCAACCTCCTCGCACCCAAGCACACTGTGTACACCTTCTCTCTTTGTTTTTTTAGTTGTTGTTTTTTTCCTTCGGTTTCGTGAACGGGCTGTCTACAATCAGATTTCATCCTACCATCAGTCCAGGAGTCTTCAGCCCCTGTCCGTGCCTGCTCTTTTGATCTAGTTTACGAACCGCAACAGTTTGGCGAGAGCCGGCGGCCACCCAACACCCGCAATTTTCTAGATGAAACCAGGCCCGTCGAGCGCTTCCTTTATACAGAGATGCAACACATCAAAGGTCCTCTAAAAGTCGTCGTCGGCTTGTAACGGGGTGGGGGGAGGAAGTGATGGGGGAGCCAAGTCTGGAACTAAGTGCGAGACGAGAAGCAAGGCAGTACTGCGCGCCAGGGGGCTCCTGCGCGTGCGGGGAACATGGTCCATGCCTCGACGGTTAGGGGGAGGGGGAATTGAGATAGCTAGCTGTTCACGTGAAGATACCACCAACGTGTTTCTTCTTGTCGAACCAACACCCAACCCCAACCTCTTACCTTTCTCAACTTTAGGATGTTTTTTTTTTTCTCCCCCGAGTTGCCTTATTTCGCTGGTACACATTTGGCCACCCCACCCCTCCTTCGGAAAAATCTTGAAAGTAGTAGACTATCGAAGAACGATCAAGGGACAGTCTTGTTCAAGGGTGACAACTGCCGGGCGCGGGAGAAGTGAATCGCGGTGATTTCGGAGGACGGGGGGCTGTGTTTTGGGGATAAAGGTAATGTCTGCTTGTCTTCGGTAATGGCAAACACGGTCGAAAGGTTATTGAAACTTTTTTCAAGTTTTCTTCAGTTTGAATCACTTTTCTAAGGAGAACGCGTCTTTTAGAGGATGAAAACTTTGTAGAACTCTTCCTTGTGTTCATTATGTAACAAATGAACCCATGGGTATACAGTATGTCTAGAAAATTCGAATTAGTACATATGCTAGTATCATAGTCATTTTCTTAAGGACGGTACCTTTAGTTCTGGGATATGGAAAAGTTTTGCTTGCGACGTCTTTGTTACCCGTCCCGGTTTACCTTCTGGGTACCCCGATATTCTTACCACCAACTCTAGCCCTCGTCATAGGCTCTTTGCTATTCCTCGAGATTTGCTGTTTTGTTTATTTTCTGCTTGCGATAGTGGATGAATTGACTTAAGTTGCTACATCATGTGACTTTAGAGACATGCACAATACTGACTTTATCCTCTTAGCGACCTGCAGATACCAATGTGGATTCAGTGGTCTTTAAATAACAGTATGCAGTGGTTGAAAGTCAAACATACGACACTCCATCCTCAGCAGTGTATTCAAAATCAGAATATGCGAACAGATTTTTTTTAAAGTAAAAGGATGATTAAGTGTAGATATCATCATCGTGAAAACACCCAGAAGGGAAAGTGAGTGATGGTGGTGATTCATGAGCTCACGGCGGTTTCATAGCGCATCTGGTCTGACTGGGAGCAGGTCCCAAAGCGCACCTTATGACTGGCGTGTTTTAGATTTGGCTTATTTAGTTTTGTCTGGTGTCCTATGGCAACATCCAATCAGCGTTTAGCAGATTTCGTGGTGCGTGCCGTGCGCAAACCAGACGTTTAAAGCCCTCGCTTATGCATCCGGTTTTGATAAACGCGTTGTTTAGGTACGAGCGTAATGGCAACGACTGAATAGTGACACGTTAAAGAGTGTCCAGCCTATGCACCGGACAATCCGCCATGTAGCTCCTGGAAACATGTCCGGCCAGTCATAGGCATCCAGACGAAGAGGTGACCCGCTTGTGAGAACTCTCCAGCAGGAAGAGAAGCAGAAGCACCAGAAGAGTAATCGAGGAAGACGCAGAAAGCAGTTGACTGTCGTTATCGTTTTCATGAACAGGCCACACCCGGACAGCGGTGCGTTGCATGTATACTCGGTGCTGCAGTGCTGACAAGGACTGATTTTTTTCTGTTTTTTCTAAGTGTGTAAACCTTTCTGCTGTACTCTATTTTGAAGAAAAAAGTGCGGCACATGAAATAATGGTGGACTGAGAATGACAGGTTTCGTTGGTACAGTTTTACTCATTCCCTGTTTCCTTCAACATTCCTCCCTTTGCCGCCTTTTTTTTTTTTTTTTGCTGCCGGGGAAGTGTAGGTCTTAGTAAAGCGAGAAGTAGTATAGAATGGGCGATGACATAGTCCGAGATTGTACGTCACGTGATCAAACAGATGCTGCCATCGTGGGCCAGGTCAGCGCGGTACGTAACAGACTTCTTTAACGAGCAGTTGTCACGAAACCATCCCGAAGGGCGTCATTATCATCCATTACGACTGACTCGTCCCAGTGCATCAGGGAGTGTCTGTGTGTGCACGCGCGTGCATATGAGGGAGAGCGGACAAACGAGCAAACGAGAACGACTTGAGAAGGGCTATGAGAGCGCGCACGAGAGACAAGAGAGAGAGAGAGCATTATTTATTTGAACATAATTGAGATGCAACGTCTTTCAACCGGCATGAGACACGTGGGAGTCGTTGCTAGCTGGACAGATGCGGTGTGGCGTCGGGAGGAGAACGGGGCCTCGTGGACAGCACGAGCAACTGATGTGATTAGATAATCCTTTCACGTCGTGCGTTCTTCCAGCACCTTACACGCTTTCAAATAGTTCTGTCGCGTATATATATATCTAAAAGAACTAAGCAGATGAAACCGCCTCCTTTGCTTACATCATGTGCAAGAGGACGACACCGTCTTTTATCTCCTCGCATTTTGTTAAGTGCGCCTGCGTTCATCCGTCTGTGCTTATGCGTATGCGTATGCTGGCGTGGCCGTGAGAAATTGTACTACTTAGCAGTGGAAGGAAGTGGGCGCTGGGGTAGTGGTGGTGAACGGGTGCCAGCTGGGGCCAGGAAAGGTTTAATTGGCAGAAGCAAGATTGATGGCATGAAGCATACACTGCGCGGCGCCGCGCGTGGTGTGAATCACGAGGTGACCAGCGCTCGACGAGACAGAGGCTTCTTCTCCAGTGGAGGGGTGGTGGTGGTGGTTGTTGCGGTAGGGGGTGGCACGAAGGGAAGAAAAGCCGGGGAGACAAAATGCGGAGGTCCTAATTGATAACATCTTCAGTTTTGAAACAACGTTGGTCAACCTTGCTATCAGACATACTGACGTAGCATGTGGCATATTTTTCCCCCTCCTGCTTCCTCCCTCTCTTCCTCTCGTTCTTTCTCTCTCTGATGTCTACTGGTTTAGTGCTCCGCCTGTGTTTTCTTATCCCCCCCCCTCCTAAATGCAGAAATCTAAGAAAAACGAATTAGGATTACAGTACTGAGTAGTCGAAAAGAAAACTGTGCTTTAAGAGAAATTAAAATTACGGTGGCATACCACCCAAACAATATTCCTGTGGTCAAGCACGTACCACGCCTTTTATGCAGGCATCCAAACTGATCCTTTTAGTTCATCCTTGCCCCGGTATCTGCTACCTACGGAGAAGTTTGTGACGCCGTGCAGCGCAATGGCACCAAACCACTGGTCATGAAACCACTGATCATGTGGTCTGTGGGCTTCAACTCCCCCCACCTACACCTCAGCACACACCACACCATCCTCGATACTTGCTGATAAAACCAGAAGAAGTTTACGGCAGCCTTAGCGTGGTGGAGAAGAACGTTGCAGGTCGGTTAAATGCCAGCACGGCGTGAGGACGTAGTCGGGACGTTGACACGGACATCGATACGCGGCCACAGCGGCTTGTCCACGTAGAGGGGCGCCATCATCGGTGGCCCGGCTTCGATTTCTATACTGGCGGCCAACTGTGGCAGAAACACGTAAAAGATTTTAGACAAAAGCGTCGAGGAGATTGACACACAGTGGAAGCACCTTTCTTTTCGCCAGGAATTCAGGTGTGCTTTTAATTTTAACTGGTGGCAAGATTGAGAAGGAATTGAAGAGTGTTGACATTTAACAGGAATACAAGATGATACGAAAATAACGTGATGGAGCAGTCGCATTTTTTTTTAAATTATGTTGATGTCGGCTTTAAAAAAAGGAGACAATGTTAATGAAAATTTATCTAATTTATTAAGATCATGTATGTTTGAGGGCTATAGATTGTCTAAAAAGCCAATACTAACGAACTTTCCAGGTAGACAAAGGAGGGTAGTAGCCCCACCTCCACATCCGTTCCCTGATGACGGCTAGAGATGTCGTATATGGAGGAGTGCGGAAGAGGAAAGAAGAGATGAAAGACGAGAGTAAGGTAGAAGGAGAGAGAAAGAATCAAGAAGGTAGACCCATGTGTGCAATTATCAAATCAGTTTGATCGACAAATCGTCTTTTGTGTTTTTGTGTACGAGCGCCATGCCAAAGAATGCCATTCTCCGCTAACTCTCGGCTTGCAGGCCGGCAAGGTGTACACGGAGGCAATGGCACTGGCAGCGTGCCAGACGTTACACAGGCTTCCTGGGAGCGCGCGGCAAAATGAGGCCGAGTTATTACCACTTCTCCAGTCATCTTTCCGGTTATCTCTTAGTACAGCGTGTAGGCACTCGGTCCTTGAAGGTAAGTTGGCAGCCGCCTATCGCGCAAGCCGTGTCCATCGGCCATTTGACCCCTTGTTTTCAGCGCTGTATCACTCGAGCGCAATGTTTTTATCTCTCTTGGCAGTCTACCGCGCCGTCCTAAACCCTCGTTTTATTGCATTGACAGAAATCTAAACACAAGGAGACGGTTTTAGGACAACGATGATAATGAAATCCAGAGAGGCGTAAGAGATTCTCGTTTCGTTCCTTGCTCTTTCCTACATCCTTTTTTCCTTTCTATCCTATCCCTACCCCCCGCCATTCTTTCTTCGTTTCTTTTCCGCACTCGCATTATACGCACGCGCGCCCGCACGCTGGCACGCCTGTTTTCGCTGTCGCAATGCACGCGCCACGTTCAACAAACGCACGAAACATGTGTACTTCTCCCCTCTACTCCTCCTCCCTACCACCCGCCACAGCTTGCCTTCTCCCATCCAAAAAGACAACACTGGAGGTTTGCAGAAAGCTCTTGTCGGATATTTGCTTTATAAACACCCTCCTCCAGGAGGAAATGTACATAAATTCGATCTGGCACCATCTCTCCGGAAAGAGCAGCTATTGCGGCGAGCAGTACCCTCCGACTTAAAGAGTCCAAGTCTTGTCGACTCTGCTGGGCCTGCTTGATCCTGCCTATATGCAAAACACCTGTAGCAGGTACTGTCTGACCTTTCAGGCTGACATATCCAAGCTCCTTCACGCGAGATGGAGAGAAGGGGGGGCCCTTCCGGCTCAGGCCGTCCTTCATATCGCGCCAGCTTCCGGCGAACGTCTTGGTCAGATATTCAGCTTTTTACAAAATTATTCTGGCGTACGTGGAGATAGAATATTTAAGCAGACGGTTTGAAATGCGAGTCGCTGAGATGTGTTCAGCAAGCGTAGAATTAGAGGAAGAGAGGGGTTTGGAGGTTCGTGTAGAGGGGAAGAAGGCTGTGAGGACTAAAAAAAAAAAAAAACTACAAGTGGAGGCGAAACCGTTTTCGTTGTGAAAACTTCGTTATTCAAGACTAGAACGTTTCTTTGCACAACGCATAACGCGATGCAGAGACAGGGAGGTCCTGCAAACTTTCTAAAATAATAATAAAAAATACCGAAATAGAAAAAGTCCAACGGATTGCTAAAGGGGAAAAAAAAATGGGAGTGGTTGGTGGTGGGACTTGTTGATGGGATTAACGTGAAGCGGTTATTCACTTCGCACTTGCTTCGAATCCGTAAAAACGGAACGATCGTTGAATGAATAATGAAGACCTTGATGAGATCGAGGGTCTCTTTCTCAGTGACTTTTTTTATGCAAAGAGCACATTCCAAATTCTAGTCCCGACACGTTGGTTATTACAGAGAGAATCAACAGGCATTTGATATCCGGGCTATTTCAACCTTATAAAAACAGTTGATTGTGTCTAACATCCGGCTTTGAGGTGTCGGATCTCATCGTCCTGTTGTTGTTTTTGTTTTTTTTTTTTTGGTTAAGAATACGGATCACGTTTGTTGCTACCGCTAGAGAAAACTTAACGAGGCAGCAAGAAATTATATTGAGTAATGCAAACAATCAGTGTTATATGTATTGTTAAAAATATTCTCTGTGTGTGTGAGAGAGAGACTCACTCCCGAAGCCTTTACTCTGGAGCAGGAACTGGGCGGTTAGTTTTACACATTGCAATGGCGCTGGCCGCGGACAAGTCTTGGATTCCGGTCATGCCGATCTGTGCTTCTCGTAACCAGGGAAGACGTGCATCTTTCGGTGTGTGCCTGCTGCTGCTTGCTGCTGCTGCTGCTGCCTCATCTCGCACGGACGCGCGCGCAACCCGAGTCACGCAATTTGATTTAGTAGATGCAAAGGGGCTTCGGTCCGCACTGCAAGAACGCGGGGAAACGTAGGTCTCGGCGAATCTCGCGCTAAGGGTTTCGGGGCTGGAGTTTAGCGAGAACAATGCGTCCCGCAGAGACCCCTTTCTATCGTTCACAGCTTACCGGAGCGGCTTAAGAATTAATCATTCCGGCAAACAGATGGGGGTCAAGGGGGACTGGGTGGCGGAGGCGACCTGTCTGGAAGGCCCAGTTTCCGCCACATCAAAAGGAAGGACGCGCTTACTCTTCGACTTTGGTAGTCTTATCACAAAGACATACTAGCTATCAAACACCCTCTGCACTACAGCGAGGCAGCGAGGGAAGAAACAAAATGGGGATGGGTGTTCCCTGATTCCCCGCGCGTGTTCCGCCGATGAGGGTAGTGCTGGGTTTTACCACGAACAGAGATAATTGCCGGCAGAGTGCGCACATGGAGAAGGACTGTTTGCCCTCCGCACATGAAAACAAAGGTGGCATTGAGCTATACGTGACAGACGGCGGACAACACTGGGCCCTCGGCAACCTTGGTGGAACACAGCCGAGGGCTTGGATACCTTTGCATGCAGGTTTTCCAAACCTGGCCCTCCTTGTCGACCCCAATGGTCGTCGAAATTATGTGCAGTGGGGGAATGGACTCTGGAAATTTAGAGAAACCACATGAAAGCACTCCTTCAGTAGAAATAGCTATTTTTAAAAATTTTATTTCATTCTGCTTACTGGTCTCTTCTTAAAATAATATTCGAGTCCAAGTTCAATAATTAATTTAAAACGTATGACTTTTTTTTAGATGGGGATGGAGAGAAAAGTTAGGGGAAAAGTAACGTGCTGGTGATCTGAAATCTTTTGCAAAAGGGTTATCAACTTTATGATAACAGCAACAGCAGAAATCAAGACATTGAATACAAAATACATGGACATATGGACCAATGACGACCCTATGCTCCTCAAGGGAGCAACAAGGAATAAACTAAAACTAATTGACCAGTGAGGTGCTTCATGTGGTCATGTGTCCGCCCTTCTTGGTCAACACCTGTTGGGCAAGATTAACAAGCAACCAGAAGATAGCCCAGTTCACTCCAGTAGCACTTTCAGTTCGTGACCTCCTAGTTTTCCCCTCAACCACTCAGATTTTTTACCCTTAGTCTTTTCTTCTAGGGTCCTCGGGACATTCGTGGCCTCAACTCGTTGCGTGCATGTTTTGATGAAGGGTGGTTGAAACCAGTTGGCTTGTTGATCAGCTCTTTTCCCACACCCCAGATCATTTTCAGAAGAGGAGCAACGATAAGTGGACCCTACTCAATGCATCCCCTCCAGTTTTAGAAACCACTAGGCCTCGTGTAATTTCCTTATCAAAAAAAAAAAAAAAAAAATAAAGTTAAAAAAAAAATTCACGTCGCCCTATTCTGATAGGGACGATGACATCGACTTGAAATTATCAGCCATGATGGTTTGCGGGTCCAGTATAAAGAAAGCGATAAGATAGTTTTGTTAGAGATCTGTTTGGTCTTTTCGGTTGCAATTGAGGTTACTTTTCCATCACAGACCAGCAGGTATCCAAAACCTTACTGTCCTCCGTTGTTGGCGACAGTTTGCAAAGTTCTGTTTCGTTATTTTTGTGAATCTAGGTCAGACACCGTAAGATTTTGCTTAAAAAAGAACAGCAAAGGTAAAAAAAAAGTTTTTTCTAGTAATGTTGTAGCAAAATTTCGCCATAAAACCACTCGAGTCATTGATGCATAGCTCGTCTGGAAATGAATTTAAGACACGACTTTCCATTCATTTGGTTGTTTGAGCAGTCTGGAGAGCGTTCGGATGTTTTCATTCGTGAAAACCTACCTGGCGGCAGCAGGTAAATGCTTTGCCCTCTTCTCTCTGGTTCCCTGAACATGATGTCTCTCATAACCTCGGCTCTTCAAGGATTGGAAAAAAGCCGCAATGCTCACGCAGAAAAGCTTACAGAAGTCTCAGACCATGAAACCGATTCCGACCTACAGCATGACCATCGTGATCTTAGCCTGTTGAAAGTGGTCTCCATGATCAAAACCCGTCCGCAAAGTGATCTCTGGGATCGAAACCTGCCCACAAAGTGACCTCCGTGATCGATGCCTGCCCACAAAGTGACCTCCGTGATTGAAACCTGCCCGCGAAGTGACCTCCGTGATCGATGCCTGCCCGCAAAGTGACCTCCGGCTTATTGGCAGATGTCCAGGGCGGACGACAAGGACCAGGTGCGCGTGCCGGCGCGTTGTCTTGCCGTGGATTTTCCCATCCTGCACAGAGCGTGTTGAGCGGTCGTAGGGACATGCTCACCAGTAGCCGACGAACGGTTTGATTAGCAAACATGACGATGGGACCCGGAGGTGGCCTGCTTGCCCCTTCAGAGAGCACCACCGCGTCGCTTAATGGAATTAGGCAGCTTGTATCTGTACCTTGCATTCCTTTCAGAACAGCGGGATCACAGCATCGGAGTGTCTTTGAAAATTTCTTAACGTTAGCTGCTAGACGCTTCGGGGATGTTACAGACTGCTTCCTGTTCATATTTGCTGGAGAGAGAGAGAGGGCTGGGGGAGGAGGTCCCATGACATTATTTTTGGTTTTTCTTCTGGTGATGGGTGTAGATGAGGGTGTGAAAACAGTTCTAACCCTGGTCGGCGTGTTTTGAACACCGTTAGCACCTATCTTTCGTCTGACAGAGACAGAGCTGTACTCACAACACTGAACGTGCCGATCAGTCATTTTGCTTGGAGGTATCTCCCCCCCCTCCGGCCACCACCACCATGATTTCACCACTTCCCAACCGAAAACGCACACTGAGTCAAACGTGAGCGGTAGTGGAGAACGAATTTAAGTAGAGAATCGCGTGTGGTGTAGGGGCCCAGTGGTTGCAATAGGGATTTACCCAAAATTTATATGACAGCTTTCAGGGGTAAAGAGTGGGGAGAAGATTTACTTCAAAATATATTTTACTTACGATCAAGCTTGCGGATACGATAGGTCATAAAAGACAATAAATAAACAAAACTTCCATGAAATAACAACAAACTCACCAGTCACCGAGATTATCCTGTGTTAAAAGGGATTGTAAAGGCAAAATAAACTTCTTAGAATCTCGTAAAACGTAGGATCAGTTTGAATCTCGTCTATTTTCTCGTCTGTTCTTGTGGAAAAAGTTGGATGTTTTATAGGATGTTGTGTTTAATAAGAGAAATTACACGGGACTCTTTCGTTTGCTTGAACGAAGTCTTGTCCTCCGATGACACCAACTCGATCCCAGTGGGAACTGATGCAATGACATATGGTTGACATTGCTAATAGCCATCTTGATTGTTATCACTAATACATATCACTAATCCAACTAATGACACCCCACCGATCACTTGAGCTCAAATTCTAACAATGACCGACACTTCCTGTCCCTCGCTGACGTCACACGAAAGTTCGTTTGCTAACCGTCCCGGGAAGATATCGCGGTTACTCGGCGGAAGGCGACAATGGTCGATTTCAATGGATATTTTTCGATTTTTTTTGAAACTTCGTCAACTAAGGTTGTGCTAATAAGTGGTAATAAAGTGTGGAAAGAATAATTTATTTCTCCTGTATTGCTCTCGTGCGTTGCAGTCGTAACTAAATTTAATTTCCTCGACGTTTTGGACCGCCACCACAGCCATATCACCGCTTCACGGCCTTTACTATACCTTTAACAGTACCTGACGTCGGAGGGAGAGTGTGGTGGACGATTTTAATTTTTGCCGTGAATAGGTTAAAACTACTTAATTAAAATAATTTCCCAGCAGTAAGAATTTCCCATGAAGAGGGGTCAATGGCAGTAGCATGAGAGATGCCAGCTGTAAGAAGTGTGTGTGTGGGGGGGTCGACATACCTTTGTTGGAGGAGGCGTTGTGCAGCAACTGGAGCCAGTAATCGTCTCAAAATTGCCCCCTCTCCGTGACAGTGATGGAGAGCCTGGCCCGAGCGGTCACACGGGATGTCAACCTGCCTTCACCCATCCCCTACCACCACCCATCCCAGTCCTCTGCCAACCTTCCCGTGCCCCCGGGACCTTTGGCATTACGTGTCCACGGCGCTCGAGAGAACTTGTCACAAACCTCGGACGAAATTGAAGCAGGGTGTAACAAATCATCGCCTTTACTACTTTTTTATGACGTGGATACATGCAGCACCACCTGATGGCAGTTTATTGCCAGGAGATGAAACTGTAGGGCGGAGTTGCCACGGTGAACTGCAGGGTATCATCATGTTTTAATACTTGATGTTATCTTTTATGTTTGCAAGGGTACGTGTGTTTGGGGTATGGAGATCTTTCTACAGGGCAAACAGTCTATCGCTGTCAGTAGTTTAAAAACAAAGTGTCAAGAGGTCCATATTCCTAGGCCAGCTTTCCTTCCGCCGGCGAGTTTACCTTCTGTGTTAACCCATTGCGTTATGTCTGTGCCGACTTTGCCATGGTGGGTCCTGGGGTCGTCTTGCCGTCCGGTCCTCGACAAGCATTGTTAACTCTCGTGTAAGTTTGCCAGACGTGATATTGAGGCACATTTTCTCTTGTCATTGGTACTCTGATCGGCAACCATCTCGTGCCCCTCCCCACCTCACCTCCTTTATGCGCAGGCATGGGGGAGTTGAGCAGGACAGTGTCGCGTACATATACAGCTACTTAGTCACTGAGGAAGGAGCAGGTGAGGACGGGAGAGGAATGTTTCTCGTTGTCTTTCCTCCAACAGTTTTAGTACTACTGACGTCGGTGAGCAAGAAAGATGAGTCTGAGAGTGCAGCTCCTAACAGCCAGCCAGACACGCAGCCACCCAAAACGCTTTCACACTCCCCCTCTTTCTGCTTCTCTACCTCCCCCCTTAACCGTCTTACTCACCCACCTCCACCTCCCAACTGTTCGTGAGCCCTATTCTTTTGGGATCTTGTGGGCGCTGGCATGCACGTGAACGCACACAAAGTTTTAAGGGCGGGAATATTGATGGAAGTGTTTTGTAACACACACACGAAACACACCACACACCCGGTTCCTGTCTGATCAATGTAGTCTTCTGTCACCACTCTCGTTAATTGAACGAAAACGACGTCCTGTCACATTTCATCGAAGTCGGAGGGTATGCGGTTCCTTTAATGGCGGGTACTTGGGTGCTGACGTCATGGATGCAGAGCGGACAGCATCATTATCTTTAACAACATGTAAATAAAAACAGTTTCAGACATGGATTCCTGTACAACTGCCGCACCACTCGGGCCAGAAATGGATTTTGATTTTCTTTAGAGTACGTGTGTAGAAGATGCCGACTGTGAAATCAGTGTGATGTGTAACAAAGCATACTGTTTAAACCTATCACGTGGTACTGACAGGATGAAAAGCATTCTGTGGGTCTAGAAATGATGCTTGATAACATTTAATTATTTTCTGCACCAAGTCACACAGGAGGCGCTTAGGCTGAAATTTGGGAAGGGGGTGTTTGACACCCTAATGAATGTGTTTTTTTTCTTTCTCTTTTGGAAGGGGATTGGGGGGAGTATAAAATTATCGTCCACTATTATTTTTCGACGCGCTCAGCCTTCTTTCCCCATCCCTCCATTCCCCACCACACTTCCACCCCAGCATATACAGGCACCTGTACCCTCACACCCTGTGACGCACACGGACTTCGAGAACTGGCACGTCACAGCTTGCATACGAGGATTCATTGCAGCCCTGCTTCGAAGCCATTAGGAGTTCAATCTCGCAGTGGGTGTTTGTTTCGTGTTCACGGTCTTTTTATGAGCCACCGGAAAAGTGTGCGTCTCAGCCACAACAGCCCCAGTGTCTCAGTTACGCATCCAAACCCACCGGGTGTTTTTTTCCAGGGTTGTCTCGTGCTTCCAGAGTGTACGCAAGTGCCGCCAACGCACCAGAGGTTCTTGAAAGCAGAGCAGCACGAGGACTGCGGTGCTTGGCGAGACCATAGAGACATTGCGCGGTTATTGGCGGGGTAGACCGGGTGGGCATTCGAACATGAGAGAGAAAGATGATGAGTGCGCGTGCGTGCGTTGTACTTGCTTTGGTATATATGCCTGATTGTTTGTTATGGAGTCTTATCGCTTGGGAGCGCATGCAGACTGCGGATGAACGAGTTTCTATAGCGTGAGAGAGAGAGAGAAAAATTATTCTCACAACGAATGCACCTGCACTGTTCATGAAGATGGTTAATCAAATTGAGTCTCTCCAGTCTTCAAAGATATTTCATTCCCGTATTAAGTTTGCTTCATTACCGTTTGCATTCATTTTTGTCTGTGTTTGTGATATTACATGCTGAAGACACAGCAAGATTCATCGTGCTTTATTTCTATCCTGTTTTCCCTTGGTAGCAGAGAGTGAGTGAGATGTTTACAGGCGGATGAGTTGCTGGATCATATTTTCGTCAAATCTAATTAATTAATTTTTTTTTATCTCAAGTTTATTCTCGGAGGAGAACAGGAACGAGTTAATTTCTTATCATCAATCCTGTACTTGTTATGCATGTAGAGTGATTTTATATGTATTCACACACTGTGCGTATTGTTTTACTATGACGAGCGCTAAGGATATGAGAACGACAGCACCCGATAGCACGAATGCATAAACTTTTAAAGTTATTCCGAAGGGGCATTTATTGATGGTGGAAATGCTGGGAAGGTGGGCCTAAAGGTCACGAGAAGCAAGCGACGGTTGCCAAGGGACTTGCCGGCCATGGTTTGTCACTGGCGGCAGCAGCAGAGCCTGTCTAGGTGAACTTTTATCGCTCCATTCCACTGGCAAGAGCGTCTGTCAGTAAAGCGATGCAGTTTTAAATATCAAGACTGCCCTGGAGATTTTTTCTGTTTTGGATTAGCTTTGGCAACCAGTTCAAAACAGCAGGGGGGGCTATTACAATGATAATGGTTGTTAAAACTTGTTTGTGTGTGTGTGAGAGAGGGGGGAGGCGTATGAGGCCCATAAACTAAAAGATAATTCAATGACACCAACAGCTTCATAATTAGGTGGATTAATGGTTTTATTTTTAAAACACCAGTTCATTGTTTTACTGTTTTGCAGAAATCTGAGCAGCAACCAAATCACAATCATTGAACCAGGTGCTTTTGAAGGCTTGCAGAATTTGAGACATTTGTAAGTATATTGTAGCCATCAACATAAAACTGTCACTGGGCTTGTTCTGGTGGAACGAGAGAGCGGGCACATGTTCAGGCCATTCATAAAATAGATTAATTTCAAGCATTAAATATTAATTTGAATTTGATACTGCCAGCTTTTTGAATGTTTAAATGAGTTGAGGTAACCTATATCCAAAAAAGAAACTACATGAGTGGTGTTGTATGTATATTTTATCTTTTATATGTATATGTAATATGAACTGGGGATGATTTGTTTAGGGATTTGGCAAACAACAACATCGGGACTATTAACAGCAGCATGTTTACGGGTCTTCCAAAGCTGGAGAAACTGTAAGTAAAGTTCTCTACAATTTTTTTCTAACCCCTCCCCACCCCATCCCAAACTTGCAACTCCCTTTATACTCCGAGTGACTTTTTTTTTTAAAGACTGGAGATTTTTGGCTATTTTACATTTCGTCAGACGTCGTTTGTTTGTTTATATCTGCCTCGTGGAATTTTGATGCACACACAAAAAGAACCACGTGCAAACGATTTTTAAAAAAAGCATGACCGCATGTTCTCTTTCGCTTTCTTCTCCACCCCATTTTTTCCACCGAAAATAATTATGGCCTCTGCTGGGAGCTCATTAGAGCAACTGCTGTACCTTCGCAACTTTTACCTGTCACGCCGAGTCCGCAGGTGATGAATCTTTTTATCCAGGTGCGCAGCTCCTGGCCCCTACTCCTAGCGGGCTACCCTCTGCCTTGCTTACATCTCCCGCTTTTATCCCTGGCATCAGCAGCGGCTTGGTGTTTTCTCCTTACACGTCTGATCCAAGTCGGTCTCTTGTCGGGTGCGCGGCTGTCAGTCACCCACCCTCCTTGGTTACTGTTGGCCTGTACCATGCGTTAGGCTGTTCGCTGGAGTTGGCATGTTAAGGTTTTTTTTTTCTTCATTCCCTCATTCCCTCAGAAGTTCTTTCACAGTAGCCGTCAGATTATTACTGGCAGAGAATTTTCTCATGTTGTCTGGGTCAGACCGCGAGCAATTGTTCACAGCCGACGAGCATGAATGAATGATCGGCAAATTAGTTTTTGTCATACGAGCTGTCAAAAAATACATTCCTGCGTAGCACACCCATGCTAGCTCAGCAAGAAAGAACATTAAGAAAATCGTGCCTTTTATTATATTCCTAAGTATTAAAAAGAAAAGGAAATTAATTCCAGGAGACATTTTCTCTCCGTTTTAATTTAGCCTTATCATGCATACAAAAAAAGTATAATTTAGAACTGTGTGTGGTATTTTGTGTAGACATTTACCAGGTAGAATGTTGAAGTTTTTGTGACATTTGGTTTCTGATAGGTTGCCACTCCCCCATCCACTCGCCTCGGCATAACATTAAAACCAGGCATTTCATAGGAGGTAAATGTTCAAAGTGAGATTAAAAGCAGCTCGGTCCCTTAATGGTTGTTAAGAAAGGAAGCCATCCATCACATGTCAAGACACCATTTTATGAACATGTCATTACATACTGCTGAAGAAACAAGGAAAGTATGTGTGTGTGTGTTTCAGGGAGTGGGTGGGTGTAGTCAAAACATCATTAAAAGGCAGAGGTGAACTGATTAGCTTTTGATGTAGACCAGTGCAGAGAATGCTTAAAATTTTAGAATTAAATCAGACTTGGTCATGCTGATTCTGTTGCAGAGTTGTTTGTTTATTTTGTGCATTGTTAAAAATAATACACGCCTTAATCACACCGGCTGCTGCAGGAATACTGCTTGATCTCTCTTGAATTTTAAGCTGTGGAAATAAACATTTTTTAGAGTGTTAAAGGGAGGAAAAACAGAAATTTGTTGTCTCCTTGTGAAAAATATTGAAGGGTTTTGAAGATATTTTATGGGATTCCTCATTAGAATCTTTTCTGCTCATTTTTTTAATGCAGTTTTGAGCCCCGTGCCCCAGGTGACTTGTGTCACCATTAAGTTGAAAATAATTTTTCCTCACTTCATTTTATTAATTTCCCAGTTATTGTCTTTTTTTCCTTTGATACAATTTTCTTCCTGTGCCTCAGATTAGTGTGCTGTTCTCATTGTGGAGCTTTTTGAGGTTATTCTCCATTTGATGCCTACACATTTTTTTTTTTGACAATACTATTTATTGCAGTGATTGCCTGAAGAGGTGACAGCTACCAAATCAATTGTCTGCAGAAACTAATCACGAGGCTTGTCACTTTCTTCAAGGAGAAAATTAGTGGCATGCTTCTGAAAGAGCGCACTTTCCTATAATTCAAGGCTACACATAATGATTTTCAATTCACACCTGCTTATTTAATTTGATATGTAATTATTCAGTTATTTTCATAAAGGGATTTTCATTACTTGTACTTCAAAGTTCAAACTTTCTCCTTTCCAAAAACATCTAGGTTTCTTGTTCTAATGTTTACCTCAGAGCAGCAATACTGAAAAACAAACTTCACCCACTGTCGTCTTCACAGTCTTCAGTTATTAGCCAGTCTTTGTAATACTTCTGCTTTTATGCAGTGCTCAGAGGGTTAAATATTGACAGTAATGTTCACATTTATTTGTACAGGTGGCTGAATGATAATCGAATCAACACCATACCTGATGGTACCTTCAATGACCTAACTGCCCTGCGGACCATGTAAGTTATTTGAATACTTGTTATTGAACAGGTTACATTCACCAGTCTAACGATCTAGAGTACATATTTGACAGATAAGTAAAAATTTTAATTTACATGAAATGCATAAATGCAATCTGTATTTTCCTGTTTTTCAAATGTAGTTAGGAAACTTGGTTCAGCATATTTCATTTTTTTAAGTTACCCTGTTATTAGCTGTGTTGAAACGATGACAACCTCAAGGGCACAATGACTCAAATTGTCTAATTTTCAGCTATTCATAATTTAAGCAGAAGGCATTCTCCATTTTTATTCATCACTTACTGGATGCAGTG